>NC_056735.1:1645464866-1645487366 GCF_019279795.1 Protopterus annectens
TCCTACAGACTCTTGGGTTCCAAATAAACTTCCCAAAGTCTAACCTCACACCTACCCAAGACATTGTGTTCTTAGGGTGCAGAATCCATAAGACTTGAAGAAGGCATACCTGTCCCCAGCAAAGTTAAGTTCTCTTACATAACACCTGCAAATGCATAACACCTGCAAAGGATTTTACATTCCTGTGATCTGACTGCAAGGCAGTACCTCAAGCTTCTGAGTTGCATGGCAGCTACCATTCCTATTCGACCCGTGGCACAGTTAAACATGAGAAAAATACAGTGGTACCTACGCTCTGTCTGGAAGCAGCACACCCACCCACTGGAGCACATTGTGGCCTTACTTCCATGCCTAAAACAGGAGATCTTAACCCAGGACTTCCCCTCCAACCACCTCAACATTCTCAGGTCATGCATACAGATGCCTCAGACCTGGGGTAGGGGCCCACTCTCGGCCATCGAAAAGTACAAGACCTGTAGACATACAGACAGAAAACAGAACACATCAAGGCCAGAGAAATGAGGGCAATCACTCCTTCCTTTTAGAAGGGATCTCTTCTGATATACACAGACGACACCATAGTCCTGTGGTATAGCAACAAACAAGGATGGACCAAGTCCTACCTGCTCTGCAGACTTGCTATACTAATGTGAGAAGTTGCCACTTCTCAGGGAATTACCATTAAAGCAGCATACATTCCCTCTCTCCACAATTCCCAAACAGATTCTTTTGAACAGAACTAGTACAAACAGTCATGAATGGATACTTCACAAGGCTATCTTCCTGGACGTGGTCCACATATGGGGTACACCCCAAATTGACCTGTTTGTCTCTGCCAAAACAGGCAACTTCCTGGATACTGCACCAGGACACCAGACCCACAGGCACTGGCAACAGATGCCTTCACTATCTCATGGAAGGGGAATTACCTTTATGCATTCCCCCCTTCCCCTCTCATTCAGAGGGTCCTGCTACGGATTCAGCAGGACAATCCAAAATTCTTGCTGGTGACTCCCTGTTGGCCCCGACAGCATTGGTTCCCCTTGCACCTTCAATTGTCCAAGGGCAATCACCACAAGTTACCACACAGAGTGGATCTTCTCACACAGCACAAGTGATCTCTAATCCCTCCACAGTGGCAGCTGCTACACCTGACTTTATGGCGGATAGGCTTCTGATCCCGTACAGTCACCTTTACAATGAGGACATGCTCAGTGTCATGGAGGAGGCCAGGAAACCTATCACTAGAAAATCATACCTGTCCAAATGGAAAAGGTTCATTACTTGGTGTCAAAATAAGCATCTTGATCCGCTTACCAGTGACATTCCCTTAGTGCTGTCTTATTTGTGCGAATTACTTCAGACCGGCTTGGCCAACTCGTCTATTAAGGCACACCTGTCTGCTGTCTTTGCAAGCCTGCCCATGGATCCACCCTTTGCATCCATACTCCCTTTGAAGCTCTTCCTCAAAGGGGTCCTGCATCTCAGACCCCTCTCCCCAGAAACCTACTACTCCTCCTTGGGATCTCAACTGTGTGCTGGAGAAGCTTACACTTCCACCCTTTCAGCCTGCTGATCAAGCTTCCCTAAAGCTTTGAACCTGGAAAACAGTCCTAGTGGCCATCACTTCAACCAGAAGGTTATCTGAGCTCCAGGCACTAATGGCTACCCCTCCCTTTCTTGCCTTTCATAAAGACAGGGCTACACTCAGGACAAACCCATCTTTCATTCTGAAGGTAGTAAATGACCTGTCTCTCAATCAGGCCATCCAATTATTCATTTTTATGCCCAGACCCACAAGGAAGAAGTGAAAGAATACTTCATTCCCTGGATGTTCACAAACAAATTAGATTCTATCTCCACAACACCAAGTCTATCAGAAAAACTGACAAACTTTTCATATCTTGCCACCCTAGAGCACTAGGAAAGGCAGTGTCCAAACAATTTTCACGTGGATCTCCAAGGCCACTACCTTCTGTTATCTGCCGCATGGTAAATCACTTCAGGATACAGTAAGAGCCCACTCCACTAGAGCCATAGCATCCTCAGTCTTTCTTCAAGGGCCTGGACACAGCCACTTGGTCTTCAGTTCATACGTTCACCAAACATTACAAACTAGACCACATCTCTAGGTTCAGGGCAGGGTTCGCTAGGGCTATCCTGCATGGATTCCTGGAATCTGCTTCAATACTGATCACCCTTTCTCAGTGAGCTTTGGCACTCACCCATATGCAGAATACTGCAACATAGGAATAGAAGGACATAGAAAAGTTGTGCAAGAACTTGCCATAACCATAGATGTCCTTTTTTCCATGTTGCAGTATTCCTACCCTCCCTCCTTTCCCCTCTTATCAGCTATGTTTTCCCTCTGGATGGCAATGACATGGCATTGCCCTATTAGGACTGGTTCTGACTTGGGCCTTCAGTTCTGAGGGCTGGTGTATGCCAACGTCACATTTATGGCCCATGTACTCTTGCCTAGACCTGATGTCTTACGCACCTAAGAGGGACTGAAACCTTTTGGATACTGGCCGTATGTATGGGAGACTAGAAGGGTAACCTCATATGCAGAATACTGCAACATGGAAGAGAAGGACATCAATGGTTATGGTAAGTTCTTGCACAACTTTTCTTTCTCCTTTTCATAATTCCTCATTCTGCCGCATTCTTCAGACTTGGATCCTAATCTCAAGCTCCTCCCTCTACCCATAATGCACTACACCCTCTTCAGTTTCCTCCGATCGCGTTTGCCACCAGAAGAGGTAAGATGGAAGGTTCTGACATCTCGATCTGTAAGTAGTTTAGTTTTTTTGTTTTTATCTCCTTTATCTAGTTTTTTTTCTTTTTGATGATTCTTTCCTCCCTCTTGATTTATGAACTGTAGTTAGTGGTTTCCATCAGTTATTCTTGTCTGCTGTATGTTGTTGGTGGCTTTCCAGCTGATAGCTAGTCTTTGATAATTGGCAGTCTTAGGGCTTGTGTTTTTTTGGTTATAGTTTGACAGGTTTGATCGACCAGTTGTCACTGTGGTATAGTGAAAACTTTCTCTTTCTCGGCAAGGTTTTCTGTCTTCTGACCGAGAATGCAGCTATTCTTTGTCCCTGCAGTGGCTTCCTGGTCTGGTGCTTTTGTATTTTATCACTTTGGCCTTCTACAGCTCTGAGAGCGAGCTTTGAGTGGCTTGTTTAGGATGGGTGGCAGAGTATTTTGGTCTGGAGATTCAAATTGCAGGTATTAAGTTATCTCTGTTTGACCCATTGACAAATATTTGTTTCTGCTGTTAAGACTTCAGCTGGCAGCCATATCCAACTTTTATGCTGAAAATTTTGTGGATTCCCTGTCTACATCTAGATTCTGTAAGGCATTCATCAATGGGATTTTTCTATTTAGGCCTCCAATAAAATATCCATCTCCACCGTGGGATCTGTCTGTGATTCTTCAAGGCATAACTCAATGTCTGTGAGCCAGCTAGCAGTTGTGAAATGAAAATTCTTTCCTGGAAAACCATATTTTTGCTAGCCATTGCGTCAGCAAAAAAGAATGTCTGAACTTTAGGCCTTGTCATCTAAATTGCCTTGTATTATTTTTCATAGATAGAGTATCCCTCCGTATCGATCCCTCCTTTACACCTGAAGTAGCCACAGAGACTAATGTTAATCAGCCTGTTCAGTGCCAGTCTTTCCAAATTTCTCTACTAAGGGCAAATATGTTTTACATCTTCTACTTTTATAAAATAAAACCGTATAGAAATCTGAACAACTATTTACAACAATATTTCCTGATTGATGATGATTGTACTGCAGTCACTTGGTCAGACTTTTACCTTTGTGATGCATTACAGTTTGGACATTGTCTCCAGAATTGGAGCTTGTTTTGGTTCAACAGTGCTCCGCATATCATTCTTTGAGCCACCCAAGTGTAACATAACTGGGGAGTGTTACCCAATAGTGAGGAAAAATGAAAAGGACAACATCAGATTTAGAGGTTATGTACTTATAACTTGGCATGTGTGTTGGCCACTTCATTCTTCCTCACCTTTCCTCCCAACTATCCCCCAGCCTAGTAGCTCTTAGGGAATTTACAGGCACATTTATTTTCCTGGTTTGAGCTTCTGGTTTCTTTTATTTTTTATGAATATTGTCTCTCTTTCCTGTAGGCAATAAGGCAGCAAACTTGATCTGAGGAAACTGTAGAGGGTGTGATGCCCGTGCCCTGTCCCAGCAATCAAGAAGCCTCAGTTCTCACCACTAACACCAGAGAGGGTGTCTCATATATGAGGAAAGGATAACAAATACACACAGTAAAGTGCAATTTCCCTTAAGAGCACACACAGATCACAGTCGGTCTGGGGCTGGTCGCTCCCTTGCTCTCCAGGTCCCCAATAAGACTCCCCACTGGCACAGCAATAGGGTCCAGATCTCAGCCAGCTGGGCAAGCTAAAATCTCCAGCCCCCCTCTCTGTCCAACCAGTGCTTTGTGTCCTGCTCAAGTAGCTGACACACACGAACACTTTGAGATAAGAGTTTGCACAACCACACAGACACTTCTGGGGAAGGCTGGCACAGGTTCTCCAGCTGTGCCCTTTTTAACCAGAAAATATGGTAGAAATCCCTGCCACCACCCAGCTAATACTTATCAGCTACTCCAAGGCCCTTAAAAGGGTGTCCAATTATTACTGTGCAATATT
Organism: Protopterus annectens; assembly: GCF_019279795.1. NCBI lineage: Eukaryota > Metazoa > Chordata > Ceratodontiformes > Protopteridae > Protopterus > Protopterus annectens. The sequence goes on from NC_056735.1 coordinate 1,645,469,554, forward strand.
ATTATCCAGTTGGTAGTATAACTAAACAGTCCAGTCTTATTAGAATGACTTGGTACAGGATCCTTATATACATGCAATGTACTCTTGGAGCTTAATTTATCTCTACACAAACCAGCCATAGTTGTTGCTGTTGTTGTTGTTGTGTCTTTCGGCTTTTTCCGGTTAAGGGTCGCCACAGCGGAACTCCGGTCCGCTAATGATTGGCAGTAGATTTTTACGTGCCGAGTTGCCGGCCCTGACGCACAACCTTCAACGAAGGTACACAAACCAGCCACAGTTAAAAGGTTTTAAAATATTTAATAATAAATAATTAAAACCACAAGACAATACTTTCTACTACACAGTGCTAGTCAAGAGTTCAGAGATCACACAGAAATATTTAAAATAATTCAGTAGTACAGTTCTGACATCACAGGAGAACACTTAATGTAATCTTTCTAGTTCCTAGCTATTTCTAAAACGAAAACACAAGTCTAAGATAACTTACATATGAGCTAGACAGTGCTGTGAGCTGGATGGTCAAGACAAAAATGCTTAATGCCTTCTGATTCTCTGTTTAAATTGAAATTGCAGTTGTGATCAACATTACATAATTCTTCACCCTTCCTGGGGTTCCCAGGCCAACAGAAACTGCATTTACATTCTTTTACACCTAGGCAGAAACCAGAGCAGTAAAGGACATTTATGCATGCAAATTCTGGTCATTAACTTTAACCTTAAAACAATGGGCAGGAAGCCTTCATATAGCCCGGCTGGAACCAAATTGTAAACATCAAAGATGGTAATTAAATAATTTTAACTTCAAAGGACAGACAAGAAATGCTTGACTTAGCTTTCTTTACAGCAGAGGGCAATGTTGCTACGTTATTTTAAGTTCAAAATTACACAGCATATTCTTTCATTTAAGAAAACAAGCCTGTATTTCAACATTTATATTTACAAATGACAGAATTATCTGCACAATTCTATCTGGCTAGGCTGGCAGCCTTCACAGAGGGTGTAGAGCATTATGGGTAGAGGGAGCAGCTCGAAATTAGGATCCAAGTCTGAAGAATGCAGCTGAGTTTGATCCAATGGTTGGATCCATCACAAAATAATGAGGAGAAACTAAATGGACAACACAGATGCCATGTTATGGTAAGTACATAACTTCTAATTTTGCTTCTCTCAACATCACCCGTATTGTATTGTTAAGCTGTGAAGCTTCTTATTTCTGTAGCTGACCAACTCAACCATCTGTGATTGACAGTTTGCATTAATTTGGTAGCAGCCAGTTTTGACAAAGAACCCATTTATGTTGTGCCGGTTGATAGAGCGTCCTGAAAAAAAACAATGTGATAATTCATTTGATTTAAATGTGGTTGGTTTTGCCTCTCTTCTGTTACCTGTTATTCAAAGTGCCTGAGTAAAGAAGTAAACAGGACTTCGTGTTCAGCTAAGTAAAGCTGTTGACTGCAGTGTGGGTAGGGGACTTGTGGGTGAGATAAATGTGATGGAAAGGTGGAGTCATTCTTTAAATAACCCATTTTCTTCAGCATATTTCTAGTAAAAATAAATTATTCATGATTTTTTTTTGTACTTGTAATGATCTTAATTTATATTATTTTACCTTATTTCTCTTTTTTCCTTAGGAACCTTCAGCATCCTGAAGTGTACCTTTCATCTATGTCTTCACCGCAGAAAATTGCCAATAAGTGCGACCGTGGTAGCCAACTCCCTCCAAAGGATTTTCACAGTAAGTGTGTTATCTGCCTTGGAGTTGAACATGGTGTACAGTTTTATTTAGCATTTCTAAGAGTGGAAATGTACTTTTGAGCGATGAAATTAAGTTTCTGTTAGTAAAGCCTCATCCTAAAGTGGCATAGCAAGTAGAGATGAGAAATGTAAGCCATCTACTTGTAGACTTAAAATATGTAGGGATACACAAGAGAAAACTATTGAAGAGTAGGATGATTAAAAAAAAAGGGCCAAGTGAATTAGCAGAGATTAAATAAAACAGATATTCATCATAAGAATTGTTTCTGCATTATTATTCATAATACTTGATAATTAGCTGCAGGGGGATGTCTGATTAACCAGCTTTGAATGTTACCAGAAGAAGTTTTGTCTCTTCCCTTACACGAAAGCTTTCATGAAGGATTTTCATTAGAAGTTGGAAAACACCCTATACCATCTCCATTTTGTATGCTTTGCTATGTAGAAGTACTGTGTGCATCGGTTTCATATTTGTGTGTTCTAGAAATCCTGTGATAAGTACTCTAATTGGGAGTGCCTGTTCTTAAAAAAATTGAGACTGTGTTGATGGTTTTGCATTGCTGTTATAAGAAAAAATGGATGTTTTACTTATGATTTTGGAGAGCTTCCTTAATCTGATGTCCTTGGAAAAAGATCACCTGTGAGTTTTCATTCTCAAAGAAGATTGCACTCTCCACAGGGGGATGATGCTTCTTGAGAAGATTAGCAATAAGTGTGTTTGCAGTAAGTAGATTGTACTAAAGAATTAAAACCTTTGTTGCCTTTTATTTTTCCTCAAAAAGCATTCATTGTCAGCTTGTGAACACTGCACTTAACAAGAAAACCTTGACCTTTTGTTGTCATTTTCATTCATTCCTTGACCTGCGGGTTTTGGATCTGACTTGGATGCTTTCCAGGTTCAGGATTCGATGCTCAGGCTCCTCCTGTCCATCCCATAATGCCTCCCTCCCCCTGAATACCTTGGATCTCATTTGCCACTCAGTGAGAAACATAGAGAGTTCATTGCTCCTTTTTCCGTTGCAAGAATTCTGTTAAGTTGGCTTCTACTGTTCTTTTGATATTTCTTCCTCTCCTCCCACCTTCATTTCGTGTGTGTGTGTGTGTGTGTGTGTGTGTGTGTGTGTGTGTGTGTGTGTGTGTATATATATATATATATATATGTATATATATATATATATATATATATATATATATGTATATATATATCAAAAAAAAAAAAAAAAAAAAAAAGCTTCCTTTGTAGTTTTAGTTCTTGTTATTTCCAATGTTTTTTTTTCTAGGTTTACTCTCTCTGCTTCTCTTTGTGTCTGTCCCTTATAGCCTCTTCTCTTTCCCCTAGTTTTCTATCTGGTTTATCATGGCTGAGAAGCCCCTTAAACCTTTGGGGTTTAAAAAAATGCACTTCCTGTGGTCACAAGATACCCTTGTCTGATGCCCACAGGAAGTGTGTTTTATTGTCTAGGCTCAGCACACCTAGACAGCTCCTGCAAAGTATGTGGGGTGTTCAGTCTGCATGTGGTAGCAGACCGCCACAACAAGCCTGTATTGAAGGGCTTGCTTCCTCCTTCCACTCCTTCAGCACCTTCCACTTCAGGGTCTCAAACCCTTGTTAGAAAATCCAAGGAGGCCAGGGAACATAGGAAGCTTTCCTCCTCAGAGCCGCCTAGAAAGGCACCAAAACCTTCGGATCCAATGTAATTGGATCCAGTAGTTGTGGTTCCTGCTCTCTCTGCTTCCCATGCACCTATTGTCTCCTCATAGCCAGGTGTTTCGGCTTGGAGCTGTCCTCCCAAGGAGGCCTCACTCAAGCCAATGTCCAGACCACCTTCTACATCCTCTTCTGTCAGCTCTACCTGTAGATTGTCTGAGCACAAAGTGGATAGATTGAGACAGTTTCTCAAGGCACAGATTCAGATGGGGGTACTGCCAGCTCTGTCCCCTTCTGGATCTGTGAGCAGACATTATCTTTACGTCCCGTGGCTACTTCACTGATCCAACTTCCTGCTTCAGAGTTGTTGGGTCCAGTGACCCCGAGAACTGAGACGTTGGATCCAGTAGTGGTCACCACTTTGAGTCCATTTCCCTGATGTGCCTGACTCCAATGGCTTCGGGGCCCAGTGCATCTTGGAGATGAAGCTTAGATGTCCAGTCTGGTGTGTTGACATTGAGGCCAAGGTTTCCAGAGGCATCTCTTCCCCTTGGAGTCTTGGCATTTGATAGCTTGGCTCCAACTCCTCCCCTTTGAGTGAAGGGTGGAGCTGGTTCAAGAGAAGTCTGCACCTGCATTTTTTGTTCTTGAGGGACGAGAGGCTGATCCTCTCAGTCCATCTGCCTTCGAGGTGGCGGAGAGGGTTCTTGACCATCGTAGGGGAATCCCGCTTCTCTCACTTTGAGATAAAACCCAACCCCCCCCCTGGAGTCTGTCATTGAGGTGTCTCATCTTCCACTGGGACAGCTGGTGCTACAAAGCCCCCAACCTCTTCTCACTGTGGAACCCCATTTTTCTTCTGATACCTCCCTGGAGTATCCCATCGAAGAGGTCGCTCAGAAGAAGAGGTGTAAAAGGAGAAACCTGTAGTTCCAGCAGGAACCCATCACTACAGACACTGACTTCGAGGAAGGTAAGGGGTCTCCAGATGTTCACTAGATGATGTCTCCTTTATGGACATCCGATAGATTCTCCGCCAGAAGGGTAGATGGTCCTACCAAAGCCCTAACCCAGAGGAGTCAGTGCTCTTGGAGGCCTTCGGCACCGGCCTGTCTAGATTCTGGGTGTCACCCCACCCCCACCCCACCCCCGCAGACCCCGTTATTGAGTTAGTTTTCAACATAGCATGGAAGGATCTGGACACCGTGGAGCCCATACCCAAGTGGGCATACAGGATACTAAGTGCTCCCTTGGACAAATTCCACTGGACTAAAGGGATCCCGGTAGATGCCATGTTTGTCACTGCAGCCATCAAAAAGGAGGTAACTCAGGAAAGGTCCACTGTCCATCCCCCTAACAAGGAGTCTACGGCTTTGGACAGGTTCAGCAAAAGAGTTTAAGCTTCATCCACATTTACTTTGAGTGCTGAACTATTTGTCCCATTTTCCAGGCTACAGGGAGACCTGTTCAAAGAACTCTAGCTCAGTCCTTGAGTCCATGCCTGATGAGGAATGCAAGACATTTTCCTCCAAAATGGCCACTCTCCAATTGATATCCAATTTGTCCATGAGGCTGATTGCCCGTGCAGCTGAAGTTACTTCTAGGACTGTCATTTGTAGCATTGCCATTAGGCGTCATGCTTGGATGCAGCTGTGTGACTTTGTAAAACCTTTCAAGGCGTCATTTGTCAATGCACCCTTTAATGGTTTGTGTCTGTTTGGCCCCACAGTTTGTGACGCACACTCACGCAGCGAAAAGTATGGGAAGACCTTGTCTGCCATTGGAATCTGTATTTCCACTCCACAAAGATTGCTTTCCAGGAATCAGTGTGGAGGGAAAAAAACTGTGTTTCAGAAAATATCAAGGTTCTTTTCAGGAATCTCAGGGAGACTTTTCTCCCACAAGGCTGTGTGTGTGTGCGTGTCTGTGTGTGCGTGTGCGTGTCTGTGTGTGTGCGTGTCTGTGTGTGTGCGTGTCTGTGTGTGTGCGTGTGTGTGTGTGTGTGTGTGTGTGTGTGTGTGTGTGTGTGTGTGTGTGTGTGTGTGTGTGTGTGGTTACAATGGTAAACACCGCCCCAGGGGCAGAGGGGGTCTGTACAATCAGGGGTCTCAAGATTCTTCCTCAGACAGACCCTTTCAGCACTCCTGAAGGGTTGCCTGACAGCCCATATCTGGAGGCAGTTGGGGGGGTGCTTATCCTTGCACCCAGAAGTCTGGATGGCCATCACAGCTGATCAGTGGGTGCAAAGGATTGTATCCAGAGGGTATACTCTAAAGTCTTCCCAAGCCAAAATCTTGCCTCCCAGATGTGCCACTCAGTCAGAAGGGGGCAGCACTGCTAGAAACTACAAATCTGCTCCAAAAAAGAGTAATCCAGGAGATCCCTCCTGACCAAGTCGGATCGGGTGTCTACTCTACGTTCTTTTTGGTACCGAAGAAAACGGGGGACTTGAGGCTGATTTTGGATCTAACATCCTTGAACAAATCAGTAAAAAAACTCTTACTGTGGTTTTATCAGCCTTGGTTCTTCCTCCTTTTGAATCAGCAGCTAAAGTGGATCTGAAGCTTCTCTCCTGAAAAACAGCTTTTTTAGTTGCTATTATGTCAGAGAAGTGTCTGTGCTCAAAGCCCTCTCTGATGAACCTCCTTACTTGATCTTCCATAATGATAGTGTTTCCTTATGGACCAGTCCATCCTTTTTACTTAAAGTGGCCACAGAAAACAATATCAGTCAGTCCATTTATCTTCCGGTTTTCTTCCCTAATTTCCAGAATAGGGGAGAATACACATTGCATCTTCTGAATATTTATAGACGATTATGTTTTTATCTGGACAGGCCAAAATCCTTCAGAAAATCTGTCCAGCTGTTTATATCTTTCAGATGTGAAGATAGGCACAGGAGTTACTAAATCTACTCTGGCTAGATGGTTGCGAGGTTGAATCTCATTTGTTTATTCATCAAAAGGTATATCCTTGCCAGGGCATGTCAAAGCTCGTTCAGCGAGATCTATGGTGACTTCTCAAGCCTTTTCCTTGACAGTGTCAATTGATATCTGTGCAGCTGCCTTTTGGTCAGGGTCTCATACCTTTATTTCTCATTGCAAACTAGACATCATTTCCAGGAACAAAGCTGCGTTTGGTTTTACAGTACTTCGGAATATCCTTCCATAAGGGCCACCCTAGGTTCTCTGTAGCTGGGGACACTGTCCCACAGGTCGAGGAACAAATGAAAATGACAACATCAGATAAAGAAGTCATGTTCTTACCATAACGTTCCATCTTTGTTGTCCATAAGTACTTCATCTACTTTCAGGACTGTATGCTGCAAGCAGGAGGATGGCTGTGTATCTGGAACTTTCGGAGAGAGTTGTGCCATCTTTTTGCTTCGGTATTGTGCTTTGTTGCCATCTCTAAAAATTTTCATTGCAGCATGTTTGGTATGGATACAGTTAACTTACTGAGAGAGTTTTGGCTCAGTATTTTATTATTATTGCATTTTTTTCAGTCCATTTCTTGGTGTTACTGTTGTATCATTATGATAACTCTCTTCTTTATTTTCCCTCTGGTGCCCATTTAACATGTGTTTGTTCATTTCTTTCATGTTGGTGTACATCTTTGTCAGCCTCTCTGTTTCCAATCTCATGTTGGGCTTCCTGCTTAGAGTATTCCTGTGTAGGCAAGTTTCCCACATTCGTACATGGTTGGCAAATGTCACAGCTCTGATTATTTTTTTCAAGTTTCAGTAATCCACTCAACCACTGGTGTCAGCAAAAGCTGAATGCTCAGTTCATGTGGTTCACCTGTTTTTCGAGATTCTGAAGCCAATCCAGGTTCTTCCCATCCTTTTCAGCATCCTTCAGAGAAGGTTTTAAAGAGGGTGCAAGTGGAAGTCAGGAAATTTGCTGGTGGTGTTCCATCCAGGAAAACTGCAGTGGGGCCTACATATAGATTTATATATTAATTCATAGATACTCAAAGACCACTACATCTCACCCTGCCAGTACTGCCCCTTGGATAGCACCTGATTTCTCCAGGAAGGCTGTAATGGTAAATATTGGAGATAACTTTGTTGATACCAGTCTAGTCATGTAGTTTGTTTAAAGGAAGATAGTCACACTGCTTAACATGCAGGGGAATTTTATTCCAGAGTTTTCTGAGGTACTAAGTTAAAAACCTATCCCTCCAATTTTTTTTATTTAAACAGTTTGTGAAGATTTAGGTCCCTGGTTCTAGTACTGGTGAATATATTGGACTTGCATAGAAACAACGTGGAGCTCTAATGGGTGTGGTAAGCAAAATTGAGATCTACCTTTAAAAGTCTATAAGACACTAAATAAAGGGATAGAGCTTCCATGGTAGCACAGGGAGTTTGGTCTGTGATCATTTTGGTTAGAAACCTTTGGAGTCTTTCCAGTTGGTCATTCTGTTTGGAGAGATGTATCCCAAATGGAGCATTTTACTGTATATATGCTGAGTGTAAGGGAGTGATTACCTCTTTAGACCTTGATATTCCTGATGTAGTTAGCTAAATAAAATGATTGCCTAACAACCATTCTTACATGATGGACAAAAGAGAGGAGTGTCAACCTAAGTACCTAGGTTCCTAACTGCATTTTTTATATTGTAGCAGTGTTGTCTAGACAGTATGATGAGCTGTGGGATTGTCTACCAAAAGTGGTTGTAGTACATTTTTTAGCATTTAGTTTATTTGTTGTAATTTTACTGGGGCAATTTTGTTTTGGAAGATGTAGAGTGACTTAATAGCCCTCAGTATGCAATCATCTGCACAGATTGTTAGGCAGGTCTTTCCTCTCTGATGGAAGAATTGAGAATAAATATCAAAAAGGAGAGGTCCCAGCACTGGACCTTGAGGGACTATGATGAAGCACCTTGCAACTTGCACCATGTGGGTATCCGTCATGTCGCATATGGGTCAATTTTTAATACATCTGGCTTTTGTATAATGCCAGGATATATGGAATGTCAAAGGCCTTGGCCAGTTTAAGATATTCTACATGAACTGGATGGCCACCATTTACAGTCTTTGTAACTCATGTAATAAATGTACAGAAGTAAATAGGGTGAACCCTTCATAAAACCGAACTCTTGTGGTTCAAGTCTAGCAAGACTGCTGATATCACAGTTTGAAGTTGATTATAATTCATTCCATGGCTTTTTACAGATCAGGTTTGTAACAGTGATAGGTCTGTAATTACTCAGGTCACTTGTAATGTCACCCTTGGGGAGCAGTATCTCCACTGGAATGCTGCAATGATCAGGGATTAAACCAGTAGCTAATCATAAGGTAAATGGCTTAAGGAGTGTATGTGCAAGGGTATGCTTAATATTCTTAATTAAGCAGGTAGATATATTATCAGGTTCCATGGAGGAAGTATTTTTGGTCTTGGTTAACAGTTTCATTAAATGGTGTATAGAGATAATTGGGTGAGTAAAGAATTCTATTTTGAGGCATTGTATAGAAGCCTCGGGGATGAGCTTGGCACTAAACTATTTTGCAAGTATAATGGCAATGTCAGGTCAGGTCAGAACAGCAGGTCCAATTTTGAATAATTTCTGAGGAATGAAGGGTATTGTTTTTTTTTTTTTTTTTAAGTTTTCTAACCTAGCTAAGTAAGGATTTATAATAGGCTTTGGACAGAGGTCAGTCTAAATTCATGGACTGCTTTGGATAGTGGAGCTGATGGCATTCTTTAGTGCTTTTGTGATATTTTTGATATTTTCCTTGAAGGATGGGTTTTGGATTTACAAAATAATTCAAGTTTTTTTTCTTTTGTCGTATAGTTGAATGTTAAGTTGTCAATCTCGCCTTCATTCTTGCTTGATGGGTTCGGAGCCGATCCCTCGGCTCCGACTCGGCACTTGCTAAGCTCGAGAGTCACTTTTACCAGCTTGAGGCAGCCCCATATCCCATGATGCAAGGCGGTAAGTACCCAGATCTCGTTTGCCGCTTCGCTTATGAGGTCCTCCTTTTACCAGCTCCTGGTAAGTGATTCACTACTTTGATATTTTAGCCCCTTTTTGCTTAAAACCCTTTAATTTTTAGTTTTAAGTTAATTATAAAGATTTTCTGACAGAAAATTCCCTGTCTCTACTAATTTTTTTTTTAGTCAAACTTTACCCATCCCATCCCCCCCGTGTTAGGGTGTGTGTGTGTGTTTTTTTAGTAATACCTTTTTGGTATTTTATTTAATTTAATTCTTTGACTGGTGTGTGTGTGTGTGTTGTGAAACACCATGTCAAAGGAGAGGGTCTCAGGCTTTAAGAAGTGTGACTCGTGCTGTCAGAAGATGTCTCTGACAGACGGTCACACTTCTTGCCTGTATTGCCTGGGGCCTCTTCACCTGCAGGACTCCTGTGCTATATTTCATTCCTTCAGCCAGAGAGTCCTGCAGGAAAGAAGAAATAAACTGATACTTAGGGGCCTTCTTAAGCCGGAGGGCTCTCCGGCTAAGTCGGCTCCATCTAAATCTGCCAAATCTTCCAAGGCCCAGGCTTCTGTGTCTAAGCCTGCGGCCTCGGCTCGGACTGCTTCTGAGTCCAGATCGGCTCGGCTGGAGCGATTCTGGCTTAACTAAGCCTTCGGCACCGATGGCTATCGGTGCCGATTCTGTCGACCACCGGTGTCGGCTCCGATCGGTTCCGACCACCATGTGGCACAGGCATCGGTGTCGGGTTCGATCGGGTCCGCCACCGTTACTTTGTGGCTGTATCGGCTCCGGCTGGAGCCGATGCATCGAGCTTCCTGTCGGCTCCGATAAGTTGTCGGCTCCGACAGGATCTATAGTTTCATCGGTTCCGATGGCTCATTCCAGGAAGAGGTCGAGGTCTCCTTCCTTGGAGCCGATACTTTCGGCTCCGGCTTCACCTCTCCTTCGAACGGAGCCATCGGAGCCGATCTTCAAGGTCATCCAGACTTTCAGACCATGACTTAGAGAGAGTGGTCAGCAGATTACTTAAGTCACAGGCACTGGCCCAAATGTTGCATAGTCCGTCTCAACAGGCGACTGTTGGTCCACACCCGTTACAGTTCCTCCTTCAACTCTACCCCAGAGCTTGGAGTTGGAGTCTTCGAATGGTTACTGCTACGGCTGGAGGACAGATACCCCTTCTGTTCCTTCAGCCTCTACTCTTATCTCCTCTTGAGACCTTCCTTAGAGGGATTCGGTGGTCGGGCTTCCATGGTCTCCTCCGAGGGTGAGTGGCATCGGACCCTTGTCCGAACCCGCTCTTCCCCTTGGAGCCTCGGCCTTGGTGAGCTCGGCTCCGACATCTGCCTCGGAGACTTCCCTTCGGTGGTCCCTGGGTTCCTAGTTCTTCGGAATGGGTTCTCTCGGACCTGCCTGGGAGGGAGCATTCGAGGTGATGAAGAGTGTGCTGGCCACTGGTATCAGTCAGCAGTCTGTTCCCGTAGCTCCTCCCTCTATAGTGCCTGCTGACATCTCTGCCACTTCTCTTGCTACAGGACCCAGAGATCCTCCGCCTCAGGTTTCCCCATTGGGAATTTCCCCTCTTCCGAGGATTCTCCTGATGTTTGGGAGATCCTCCTAGGAAGAGGACTTGTAAGAGGAAACATGTAGACTCCCGAGTCTGTCACTTCAGATACTGACTTTGATGAGTCAGAGGGATCCCCTAGATCCCCTCTGAGGATGTCTCCTTCTCAGACATCCTAGAACTCCTTAAACAGAGGGAAACTGGCCCACCAACAATCCCTCTGAGGATGAGTCAGTATACCTAGAGGCGTTTAGATCTCGGCCCTCCACCTCCTGGGTGTCTCCGCCTTCGACCCCTTATGCAGGTTATTGCCCGAAGGCGTGGGCAGCTCCTGACTCTGTAGAGCCAGTCCCTAGGAGGCCTTCAAAATTTATCACTGCCCGTGTGACAAGCAATTCCTCACTAAGGGTGTCCCGCTGATGCCATGGTGGTGGCTGCTGCCACCAAGAAGGAACTTGCAGATCCTTCCGTGCCGTCCATCCTCCTAATAAGGACTCTAGGACCATGGATAGATGGTAAGCGGATGTTTTCCTCAGCGACCTTTGCTATGCTCGCTGAATTACCTATGTCACTTCACCAGACTCCAGAGGGATATCCTTAAGGAGCTGGGTGAAGTAGTACAGGATCCTACAGCTGCAGGAGCTCAAGAAAAAATTGCTTCGCAGCTAGGAACCCTTAATTCCATTGCAAACTCCTCCATGCGGCTAATATCATATGCTGCTGATGGAGCGAGTAGAGCCGCAGGTACAGGTGTGGCTCTTAGACGCCAAGCCTGGATGCGGCTATGTGACTTTGCCGATCCCTTCAAGGCGTCCTTCACAAATTCTCCCTTTGATGGGTCAGCTTTGTTTGGCCCTCAGGTGAAGGAAACTTTGACCAGGTGCGAGCAGGACGGCAAGACTCTTTCTGCTGTAGGAATCCGTTTTTCCACCCCTTCTAGACCTTACCCCAAAGGACAGAAAGGTGGAAAAATGTGGTTCCGTAAATCCCAAGGAGTCACGCCGGATTCACGTGGTCAGTTTACCCCTAGAGGCAGAGGGGGTAACAACAACAGACGCCGCTCTAGAGGCAGAGGGGGTCCAAAAAACCAGGGAAACAGAGAGCCTCTTTCTGACAAGCCCTTTCAGCATCCCTGAGATGTTGCCCGGCTGTCCCTCCTTGGAGGCAGTCGGGGGAAGATTATCACTGTACCCAGAAGCCTGGCATTCCCTCACTCAAGACAGATGGGTACAGTCGATCATATCCAAGGGTTACATAATTCCTTTCGAGGAAAGTCCTTTCCCCTCAAATTCCCTTCCAGATGTACCACCGGGTCTAAGGGAAATTGCAGAGTTAGAAGTCTCAAAACTACTGCAAAATAGCGCCAATCAGCCAGTTACAACAGACCATTCAGAGCCAGGAACCTACTCAAGGTTCTTTTTGGACCCCAAAAAGACGGGAGACTGGAGACCAATATTGGATCTCAGCAGACACAACAAGTCTGTGAGGAAGACAAGATTCGAATGGTCACTCTTCAGTCAGTTCTGCCCTTCTTACAGAAGGACAACTGGATGTGCTCAATAGATCTTCAGGATGCGTACTATCACATCAAAATTCACAGGCGCTCCAGGAGATTTCTCCGCTTTCGGCTGGGGTCCAGTCATTTCCAGTTCAGAGCCCTGCCCTTTGGTCTCACTACAGCCCCAGAGTGTTCACCAAATGCATGGCAGTGGTCACGGCTCACCTGAGACGTCAAGGATTCCAGGTGTTTCCGTATCTCGACGACTGGCTCCTGTCAGCCACCACCAGGCATCAGCTTATACAAGCCAGGGATTACACAATAAATCTTTGTTCTCATTTGGGCATCTCGATCAACTTGAAAAGTCATCCTTATCGCCCTGCCAGTCTATTACCTTCATAGGCGCAAACTTAAACACTGTTCGGATGTCAGCTACCCTTACAGATCAAAGAGTTTCAGACATTCAGAGTCATGTCAGGATCATTCTGGCCAACAAGAAAGTACAGGCCAGAATGGTTCTAAAGGTATTAGGCCTCATGGCTGCGGCCATTACTCTTCTTCCCTGGCTCGATTCTACATGCGCCTTCTTCAGTGGATGCTGTTCACACAGTGGTCATACCAACAACTTCCAATGCGTCACCAGATTCTGGTGACACAGACTTGCAAAGATCATCTTGCTTGGTGGATCACATCTCCTCAGGTTCACCAAGGCAGGTACTTTGTACCCCCATCCCCGATAGCCACTGTCACCACGGATGCCTCCCTGATCGGGTGGGGGGGTCATTATCAGGGCAGGATGGTTCATGGGACGTGGCAGCCGTTCGAGTACCATCTGCACATAAATGTCCTGGAGATGAGAGCAGTGCTTTTAACGTTGCAAGCCCTCAACGACTTTCTTCCCGTAGGGACAATTGCAGTCCACACAGACAACATGTCTGTAGTTTGGTATATCAACAAACAGGGCGGAACCAAGTCCTACCCCTTGTGTCGAAGCGCTCAGACTATGGCAATGGGCGATCTCCTCTCATCGGTTTCTGGTAGCAACGCATATCCCTGGGAAAACCAACATTGTAGCGGACAGATTGAGCAGAGCTATTCTCATGCCTCACGAGTGGTCTCTCAAGCAATCTATAGCGGAAGAGATTTTTCTGGAATGGGGTGGTCCATGTTGCGATCTTTTTGCTACTCCCCAAAACAGCAAATGTCCAGACTTCTTCTGCCTCTTCCCTCTATCAGGCCATCCCCCCAGAGACGCTCTGACCCAGGATTGGCCCCAGGGACTTCTTTATGCCTTCCCTCCATTTCCTCTGATCCCTCAGGTTATCCAGAAAGCTACCGTTTTGAGAGCCAAATTGATTCTCATTGCCCCTTACTGGCCTCGACAAGTTTGGTTCCCGTTCCTCCATCATCACCTTTTGGTGCAGCCGTGGCATCTGGACCCAGTGCCAGATCTTCTGATTCACCAATCGGGTCAGCTGCACCGGTCTATCCCTTCTCTCAACCTCACAGCATGGTTGCTCCACTTCCTTCCTTAGCCAGGCTTCCTTTGATCTCTAACCCAGTTAGAGACATCATAGTAACCGTTAAAATCCTCTACCAGGAGGATTTATACAAGCAAATGGAAACGTTTCTCTTATTGGGCTAAGGCCAAGAATATTGATCCTTTCACTGCCCCTGTTCAGGCAGTCCTGGACTTCTTAGCAGAGATTTTTCATGCAGGCTCCTCTTCTTCCACAGTCAGAGTTCAATTGGCTGCTATTTCCAATTTTCATGTCGGGATAGCAGATCATAATATTATGTCCCATAGGCTCTGCAGGGCCTTCTTGAAAGGAATTTTCCTACTAAAGCCTCCAATCAGGAATCCTCCTCCTCAGTGGGATCTAAATTTAGTGCTGACATCCTTGATTCTTCCCCTTGAGCCAGCTGTTTCTTGTTCCCTGAAATTTCTTTCTTGGAAAACTTTATTCCTAGTGGCTATTACATCGGCCAGGAGGGTGTCTGAACTTCATGCTCTATCGGTTCGACCCCCCTATTTGGTTTTTCACAAAGACAGAGTATTTTTGAGAACTAATCCAACCTTTTTGCCTAAGGTCGCTTCAAAGAACAATTTGAATCAATCCATTGCTCTCCCTGTATTTTTCCCAAACTATTCAGACAGAGCTGAACAAAAGCTACATTATCTTGATGTCCACCGTCAACTTAGATATTATTTGGACAGAACAAAAAAATTTAGAAAATCTGATCAACTTTTTGTTTCCTATGCGGATAATAAAAAAGGCCTTCCTGTTTCTAAAGTGACCTTGTCCAGATGGCTTTCTTCGGTCATCTCTGGAATTTATCTGCTCAGGGGTAAAACAGCTGTGCGCAAAACCTAAAGCACATTGAACTAGGAGCTTAGCTACTTCTACAGGCTTGCAAGCTAGACTTCCTTTAGACACTATTTGTGCAGCGCCACTTGGGCCACTCCTCACACTTTTGTTTCCCATTACAAATTGGACTTGGCCTCCAGGGACAGAGTCAGCTTTGGCTCTACAGTCCTCAAGAGTTTGTTCCATTGGGCCACCCAGGATAGAGGTGCTAGGACGGTCCCATCAAGCAAGAATGAAGGCGAGATTGACAACTTAACATTAAGAAGTTATGTACCTACCATAACGTTCCATGTTAGTTGTCTTCTCTCGCCTTCTTTCTTGCGACCCTCCCTCCTTCCCCCTGGCCTGGACAGACCTTGTTATAAGAAATTATTATGCTGAAGACCATTCAGACCTGGTCCTTCTTCCATCTGTAAGTTTTCTTTCTTCCTTTGGGAAGTATTTTATGCTTGGTGCTATTGCCCTTTGTCATCAAACGAGATCTGGGTACTTACCGCCTTGCATCATGGGATATGGGGCTGCCTCGAGCTGGTAAAAGTGACTCTCGAGCTTAGCAAGTGCCGAGTCGGAGCCGAGGGATCGGCTCCGAACCCATCAAGCAAGAAAGAAGGCGAGAGAAGACAACTAACATGGAACGTTATGGTAGGTACATAACTTCTTATTTATGATGGTGGACCATCAGGATTGTTTAATTTTAATTTTCCGTGATAGTTGGTTCTGGTAGAAACTGTTAACTCTGTGCATTTTTTTTAATGACGTAGAATTCCTTAGTGAATCTTTATGCTAAATTAAGGTCTACATCAGTACTTGTAGCCCTTAATCTGCAGCACCAAGTTCATTCCTGAGAGGTGCCTTCAGTTGTGATGGCTGGTAGACTCTATGCATAAAAGGTCCACAACTTGATGCTAGTAGCTTCTCAAACAGCCATTTCTGAAATTAACCATCCTCCTGTCATCTACAACAGGCCTGCTTCTCCAGATGATGAAGTGCCATGGTGTTATAGACCTGCATGGTCTCCCTATCAGATGCTGCCTTTTTTTGTATTTTTGTAGTGTTTCTGTTTTCATGTCCTACTCTCTTGCATGAGTAAGCTAACTGCAAGTGGCCTTACGATGGGTTGACCATGCTGAGCTGTCTTCCCTTTTCTGCTGAGCTGTCCCCAGGAAGTAGCCCTGCTCTGTGCCTTAAGATCCCAGGCTGCCCTTCCCATGTCCATCACAGATGATTATGCTTACATTTGTGCCCTTCCTAAGCATGCTCACCCCCCTTTCTTGTTTGAGACAGTTGAATGGGCTGCACCAGTTTGCTCCTCTTTCATCCCTGCCTGGTTCTTCCAGTGCCAGGGCGAGATTTGAACCCCAGTTGTGTGAGTCATAGCAGGGCTCCATCTGTCAAAGCCAGTGAGCTGGGCTACCAGATGCTGACATACTTGCCAGTATTAGCTTTGGCTCTGACCCTTGCTAAGATGCTGGATCTTGAGGCCTTTGCCTCCAGCATCAGTTAGCTTAATTTTTTTGTCCATCTGCACAATGTGATCCCAGTTCCACCACAGCTGTGGGTACTCTGCATTAATCATACAGCCACCGCTGCTGGCATCAGTGCAGTTATTGTAACAACAAAACGTACTCCTTTTGATGTGTTATTCTTCTCTGTCACTGCTGATGACTTTTGTAGTTCCTCTCAGCATTAACTAGGTCCCCACCTTACCAGTTACTTTTGAGGCCAACTCTGGCAGGTGGGACATTTATGCAGATGGTGCTTGTATTGTCTTCTTGCTGGAGCTGTTTGCTGACATTGCTGTCTACCTGTTTGATTGCTTAGGCTCTTGAATTTTGCTGAAGATACAAAGGCACCCTTTATGGATTCCCTCCTTACAGGACATCACCTGCTTGGTGAGAAAGTTGGGCATCTTAAAAGAATGGAAGAGTAGAGCAAAACCCTGACAGCTGTGGGCATCTAATTCCAGCTTACCCAAAGGATGCAGTCTGAAATGCTGAGGAACTAGTTTCATATATGGTTCTGGCAAAAGACTCCTATCAGCCTCAACAAAGGGGAGCAAGAAGGGGACCAGGACAAGGCTGCATCGGTAATAATAGTAATGTTCACAGGGACAGGGGCAGTCATTACCATTCAGGGGATTGTGGGCAGTTCATTAACACCCAGCAGCAACCCTGATCCTCTCTGGAAGCAGTTGGGGGAAGACTTTTCCCTCCATGTGACTGAGTCATTCAGGTTCAGTTAAGTAGGAGGCTAAGGGACATAAAACTCAGACTACTACAGTTCTTCCTCATTGCTTGTTCCGCACACCCTAAAACTCCACACAATGTCAAATTTTAGGCAGCACAGGAAGAAGGTACCAGCATACCATGGCTGTCTTATCCATGTTTTTTTTTTTCTGATGCCAAGGAAACCTCAAGAAGCTCCTGTATTATCTCTGTGCCCTAAATGAACATGTAGCCAGGGAAAATATTTTGAATGGCTTCTGTGCGAACACTCTTCCCATATCTTTCAAGCTGAGATTGGATCTGTTATTTGGACAATGGCAACAGTATGCTAGTGGATAGACTGAGCAGGAATGTCTTCCTTCCCATCAAGTGATCCTGAACCAGACTGTAGCAGTTTGAATCTTTAACAGGTGGGGTAATGCAATTATGGGCCTGTTCACATCACCCATTTAAACAAGAAATGCCTGAGTTTTTGTCATTCCCAGTATCTATAACCAGGGAAAATATGCCTTGCAGAAGGATTGACTGCAAGTGCTCCAGTACACTTAGCCACGTATTCCCCTCTTCCACAAATCTGTTGAAAAGAATAGATCCAGATTCATTCAGGTGGCTTCCTACTGGCCCACACAAGTGTGGTTTCCACTGCTGGCCTAGTACACATTGAAAGAACTCCACAGGCTCCTCCATTTCAGGATCCATTTAACTAATTCTTTGAAAAAAATCATATACAGACCACCATGCTTCCAAACTGTTTATCTTCAGCAATTTTGAGCATGGCTAAAACTCCAGCTTGTACTTTCCACAAAC
>NC_056735.1:1645489866-1645537134 GCF_019279795.1 Protopterus annectens
TTTAAGTAGCATTTTCCCTTAAAGAAGCCTGTTTTTTTTATGATAAATATCAGAAGTTTCCTTTCATGGACTGCTATTTTTTTTTTAGCTCTTAGCCCCCAAATGATGGAAATTATGGATGCCACAGTGATGCAGCAGTAGTCTTGTCGTCTCACAGCAAGAGATTCTCCAGTTTGATTCTAGACTGTGGTGCTGCCTTCTGTGTGGAGTCTGCATGTTCTCCCTGCGTTCATGTGGGTTTCTTCTGGTTGCTGTGGTTGCCTCCCACGTTAGAAAGACTATCTGAAGTGTTTCTCCCTGGGCCTCCGCTGAAAATTGGCTTTGTTCCAAGTTGGACTTTCCCGATTAACAAATGCTAAATAAATAAATAAAATGAATTAACTAGCTATTTTTTTGTGTAAAATGTACTGCTTTGTAAGTTAACTTTTGCTGAAAGTTTATTGCTGGGAAGTGTTTTTAACAGGAAACGTTATGGTATACATTAGTGCTTGTGTATACTTTGTGACAATCTAGCTGCCAGTTTTGTTTGTCATTGTATTTTATTCTTTAAAGATTCTGAAAGGGTTTTAGTGTTCTTCTTGGGCATTACTTTGAAAGAGGACTATGCAGGGGAGTTTAAATTGAATGTGCTGCTTGTGAACACTTTTGACAACCTTTCTCTGACTACTCATTCCAGCAAAGCTTACCAGCTTTGAGATAGTCGTCCTCTGTTACAGCATGGATACTTACTCCATTCCTGCTGGGTCTTCTCCCTCTGTACCTAGAAATAAAAAAGCAGCTTATTAAATAACCCTTGCCGACATTGCAGGTTCAGTCAGCACTTCAGCCCATGGTGGCTGAACCTGCAGTGGCCATTTGAGGATGATTCACTTCCTCTTCTACCTTTCTATGGTGTAGCCCTTTCAATCAAAGTGAACCAGGGATCATTCTCAACCTCTTCTTCTGTATCCGAGCAAGGCATGGGAGAACCAGCCTTTCTAGGCCAGGGAGGCACTCGGGGAAATGCTTCTCTGGCAACTGGGAAATGAGACCTTTTAAGTCGGTCTTCAACCAGACTTGTACCTGCAAAGAAAAAACACAGAAGGTCAAACATTATTCATCTGAAGACGTGGTGTCTGTTAGAAAAGATGATTTTCTGACCCAAGTCAGGCAGTTATTACAAGCTCAAATCCATAATAATAAATAATAAATAATATCTAATATATTAGATAAACCTTTGAAACATTAAACAGTAGTAATATGTTTCATTATCTAATATATGTTTTAGTATGTTTTAACATTTTACTTCTACTATTCATTTATTAGCATGAGATTTTTAGGATATATATATTTATATATTTTATTTTATGTAATTTTTATGGAAAGGAAATTATGTATTTTTGTAACTTGCATGTGACTTGCTAATGTAATTTTCATTGGTGTTTTACTTGTATATAAGTTGATTCAAATTTTTATGGTTTGTTGAAGTCTGATGAAGCGTTCTGAGCAACGTGAAAGCGCTTACTTATTCGAATAAAGGACTTGTCTTTTCATTCATCTGGTTTGCTTCGTTTGTTGTGGAGTATCAACCTCTTCTGATTTTGGATTTGTGCTTTTTTTGGGAGGTGATACCTTACCCTGACAGTGTTCTTTTCTTGCTGAACTCAGTTATTACAAGCTGTTAATCCTGGTGCTCAGAAATCCTTACCTGGGGACAGTGCCTGTAAAGAAATTCTTGAGGAAAGTTTGTCAGAGCATTATAACAGAGATTGTCTTTATCCTGTAGATTCATAAGCTAAGTACTCTAATTCTAATGAAAATAGGTCCTCGTCAACCTCCTTTGGAAGAATTTCCTTTTTCCCTGGCAGTAACCAAGATAAATTAAATATTTTTTGTGGGAACAAGTGGAGGTTTTCCCTAAGTTGAAGAAATATGTTACAAGTGGATATACGTTGTTCCACTCCCATCCATCCTATTGTGCCAGCCATGGAGGATGTGTTTAATGCTGCTGTAATAATCCTTAATTTTCAGCCTTCGGTTCTCAGAAAGGCAGCTTATAATGCCCCTCAAACTAATTAATGTGTTCTCTGCCATATTAGGTTGGATCCAGCTGCTATTTCTACATCTTTGTGAGCTAGGAATAGTCTACAAGTTTCTTGCAATCCATCCCCTGTGAACAAAAGAAGGCTAGGTATTGGTCAGGTCTGGTAAGAGATTTTCTTTCCTTTTTGTGTACACACCTTTTTGTGTACAGAATTCTTAATTATCGAGCGCACACATGGAAGTTTATTTTCTTGTGTGCAGACAGTTTGAGGAATTTATCTGTCAGTGCCACACTTATTGAGAAGGTACTGCCTGTCCAGAGTGTAAGCCTTGTAATCTTAACATGCATTAATGAGTGTGTGATTGTGCAGATAATGTGTCTAGAGTGTCAGCTGCTGCTAACTTAACTGAGGAGATATGCCTAGATATGTATCCAAAGGTTTAGTCAGTCTGTTTTTTTTTTTTTTTTTAATTCAACTTTCAGTAAGGAGGTTTTGTTTAGCCCATCTGCTACTTAGATACTCTGACGTTTTGGTGAAAGAGGGAAATTAATGTAGGGAGTCTCAAATATTTGACCCCCCCCCCCCCGAACCCCAATCAATATCCCAAATCCTCTTTTCCTTTTAAAAGCAAAGCGTGCAGTCTCTGTCTTCTTAGGCCAAATGGAGCAAAAATGAGATGGCATGCTGGGAATAGCAAAACACAAAGACCCTTTCTTTAAAAAAAAAAAAAAAAAAAAAAAATCTTAGACTATACCAGCACCCCCCCAACCTCAAAGTCTGTCTCTCTTTCCATTTTCCTTTGGAGATTTGAAGGACTCTTAAGTGGTGTAAGAGAGCTACAGTTGGCACTGGACACAAACACCTCCTTTTAGGGGAATTTCTTCCCACCCTCTGAACATAAATTTTTCATCAGGTTTAACACCTTTCCACCATAGGAGTAGTTGAACGAACCAGTGCCTTTAAGATTAAAGAGGTAAAGGCTTATTTTTATTACAGAATGTTTGTTACTGCCAAATAAAAAGCCTTTATGGAGACTGGTTCTAGGTCTTTCCTTTTTCAATGTATTTGTGAATGTACTAAAATTCAGAATGTTGACCCTTCAGAGTCTGTTACCTCTCTCATCCCTTCAGGGAGTTTTATGATACCCCACATTCCCATAGCTGCAGGCATCAGGAAATTTCTCAGATTACATGTCTGGTTCACATTCAGTTCTCTGCATTACCTTTGGATTATCCACAGCTCCAAGCATGTTTGCAGTGTTTACCTTCAAAGATGGCTCATTGCTGACTGCATGGCATTTACATATTTATTTAACCAAAATGTAGAGGCACAACAAACGAAGATAGAAAAACGTAGTCAAACTTTATCGGTAAGTTAATCGCTTTTGTTCCAACAAATCTTTTTACCATCTTTTTACATATCAATTACCCGAAAGTCACTTGCCATCACATGCCAATGACCTTCCTTTATTCATTAACACATCATAAACATATCTGCATTTAAAAGCCCTTACAAAAATAAAATACTTATAAATTACATATGCAACTAAAAATTTTGTTGTCACATATTTATTTAGGCAACTTGCTTATCTTTGCAGATTCTTTTCCCAGATGTCAAGAGTCCTTAGCGTATGATGTGATGTTGTCCTATCTTGCCTTCATTCTTAGCAGGTTGGGTTCAGATCCGATCCTCAGACCTGACTCGCCTTATACACAAGCTCTTGGTCTTCCACTAACTCATGGCTGACACCTTATCCCATCATGCACTAGGAGAGCTCCGCAGATCTCGTTTGCCACTAAACAAGATCGAGTGCTCTTTCTCCTGGCTCTGACTAAGTAGATTTTTCTTCATATATGTGGAAAATTTGTTAGTTATTTCTAGCTGTGTTTTGTCTGATTAATACTTTCTAAAGTGAATTGTGTGTTTCTGTTTTTCTTCTTGAGATACAGTCTGTTGTTGGCCATTGTTTTCTACATGAGGCCTTTCCCCCCGTCCTAGCTTTAAACTTAATTTTTAAAGCCCGTTTTAGTTAGAAGGCTTTCCCTCTTCTGTCCTGTTTACTCCTATTGATTCCTCCAGGTTGGTTCGTTTAAATAAGAGAGCTCTTCCTTTCTTTTAGACCTCAATTTAACTTAGGTTCTTACTATTGTTATCACCATTCTAGTTGTTCCAAGATATAAGTAAAAAAAAAAAAATGTAGTATGTATACATATGTGGTCTAGTTGTTTTTTTTTTTCCTTATTGTTGCTGATTGGTACAATGTCTTCTAAGGATTTCAAGGATGCTAAATCCTCTGGGTTTAAAAAATGTGTCAGATGTGGACAAAAAATGTTTATTACTGATGGGCATACCATTTGTGTGTACTGTCTAGGAGCGGTTCATCTCCAAGAGTCCTGTGCCATCTAGTCATTCTTAGTCACAGAGCATTGTTTGAAAGAAAAAAATAAGAGGCCTGTTGAAACCCCCCTTCACTGAAGCAATCCAAGAAGGTTAGGGTTCTTCAAAGTCTGGCCAGTCCCCTTCTTCAGAGTCAGACACGTCGGGGAAAAGGTCTTCAAGTGGTCCATCGGAGCCATCCAAAAAAAGTACCAAAAGTTTCAACTCCGGATCTGAAGGCTGTCTGGTCGGAGAGGCCTACTACCTCAACTCCTTCAATTTCGACGTCGGTGGAGCTCCATTTGTGGAGCCGGTCCCCTGAATTTTGAATGGTTACCCCCATTCTCAGATCACCATTGCTACAGCCCTCCAAATTTCCTACCCCATCAACTCGATCTTCCAGGAGCCTTTCCGATGACTATGTGGATCGCACATGGTGCAGAGGCTAAGGACACCAGCACTCACCAAACTGTTATTGGATTCAACCCAGAGGGCTTCAGAACCGACCAAATCCACCCTTTCAGCATTGACTCCTCTTCAGATCTGATCTCGGAGCCAGAATGTTTAGAGATGATCATAAGGGAACCATCAGATCCGAGACGTATCACAGGATCTTTGGACCTGAATATTGCTCTGACATTCTTTGTTCCATCGGAACTTGAGTCTACGAGCAGACGCTCTGCAGTCGGGTCCAGGGAAGGAAGTCGGATCCGAACTTGCCTCTCAGAGCGTCGACTCAGGTGAGCTTGGCTCCTATCTCAGCCTTGGAGCTGTCCCCCTTGATTACTGGCATTCCCTCTGGTTCTTTGGAGCTGGGAGTTTCCTCTGATCTGGATAGGGGGCTTTCGAGGTAGTGAGGAGAGTGCTGTCTCCACAGGCAGCTCCGCTCTCAGGTCTGGACACTCTTGCTCCAAAGGCACACGGTGGCTGTCTCTATACCTTTGCATCCACAGGGACGCGGCAATCCTAAGCCTCAGGATGCCCCACTGCGTGGCCTCCTGTCTTCCAAAACCTCTCTGGAGTAACCCTCCAAAGAGGTCCCTCAGAAGAGGCTATGCAAGAGGAAGCATTTAGACTTCCCAGAGGAGTTTGTGGACCTAGATGAAGCCGAGGGGTCCCCACAGTCACATCCTGATGATTTCTCCTTTGGAGATATCTTGGAAATAATTAAACAGAGAGGTGGCTGGAAGTCCATCTACCTGAAGGGTTTTGGATCTCACCCTTCCTCCACTTAGATTTCTCCATCTTTCAACAAACTCATGGGATTAGTTTCTTGAAAGGTGTGGGAGTCTCCAGATTGTGTGTAACCGGTTCCTCTGAGGCCAAACAAGTTTTACATCTCCATCGGACAAAAATTTTCTGACTAAGGGAGTCCCAGTAGATGCAATGGTGGTGGTGGCAGGCACCAGGAAGGAACTCTTACAGATGTCTTCTTCTATCCATCCACCAAACAAGGAGTCTCTCACAATGGACAGATATGGAAAGTGCATTTTTTCTTAAGCGTCATTTGCTCTTAGATCACTGAATTACCTCACTCATTTCACCAGGTTACAGGTTAGAGATCTATTGAATGAGCTAGGAGTATACCCTCCAAGGTTCAGTAGCTGAAGCGGTGTCAGAGAAAGGTTCCTCTAAGCTCTCTTCCTTAAATTCAGTGATCAACTCCTCCATGAGACTGATCTCTTATGCAGCGGATGTAGCAACCAGAGAAAGTGGTTCATGGGTTTACCGAAGGAGACATTCCTGGATGCGCTTGTGTGACTTTGCGGAGCCCTTTAAATCTTCCTTTGTGAATGCCCCGTTTGATGGCTCATCCCTGTTCAGGCCTAAAGTCAAGGACACATTAACCAGGTGTAAACAAGAAGGGAATACTCTTTCTGCTGTAGGAGTAATTTTTCCCTACCTACTAGACCTTACTCCAAAGATCAGAAAGGTAGTGGGAAAATGTGGTTTTGAAAATCCCAGAGAACTTTCCAGGACACATGTAGGGTTACCACCTGTCCCACTTTGCGAGGGACAGTCCCTCTTTGGGCAGTTATGTCCTGTGGAAAAAACTAAAAAATGACAAATATCCTGAGATTTTAAGGCAAAAAATATTTCATAAGTTTTTTTAATAGTTGCATAAAACAGTTATTTTTCATCTAAAACACCTAAATGTTATAAAAAAATGGCATAAAAACTCAACTGCTACAAGAATAAGCTTCTATTTTGGCAAACACGCGAAGTATTTTCCTTTGCTCTAGCTGTGGGCATGTTTTGTCCTGCAAAATCTCACATTTCTACAAAAATGTCTCACTTTGGGCATTTGAAAAGGTGGCAACCCTAGACACAAGTGTTGATTCTTCCCCCAGGGGCAGAGGAGGAAGTGGTAATGGAAGACGCCAACCTTGCGGCAGAGTGGGCCTGCAGAATCAGGGTGACTGGGAATCTTTTGGGTAAGCCCTTTCACCACTCCTGAAGGGAGGCCTGCCTGTCCATCTCTGGAGGCAGTTGGGGGCTGCTTAACTTTGTACCCAAAAGCCTGGCTGACTGTAACAAAAGGCAAGTGGGTACAAAGCATCATATCCAGAGGTTACTCCATACCCCCTCCCCCAAGCATAACAAAAAAGATCCCGGATGTTCCACCCAGTCAAAGGGAACAGGCAACTCTAGAAATTCAAAAGTTGCTAGACAAAAGAGTCCTCCAAACAGTCCCCGCAGACCAAATAGGATTTGGAACTTACTCAAGGTTCTTTTTAGTTCCAAAAAAAAAGGGGGGGGGGGAGACTGGAGACCAATTCTGGATATCGGCAACCTAAACAAATCGGGGGGGGGGGGGTCAAAGTTCCAGATGGCGACACTGCAGTCTATACTCCCGTTTCTAGGATAAGATAGTTGGATGTGCTCGCTAGACCTCCAGGATGCATACTAGCATATAAAAATAGACAGGCGATTTCGGCTGGGAGCCAGTCACTACCAGTTTCAAGCTCTGCCCTTTGGCCTCACTACAGCTCCCAAACTGTTCACCAAGTGTATGGCAGTAGTCGCAGCTCACTTGAGATGCCTAGGATTCCGAGTGTTTCCATACCTAGATGACTAGCTCCTAAGTGCCATCACCAAGCATCTACTAACACAAGCGAGAAATGCCACCTTGCAGCTCCGTTCTCACTTAAGGATCACAATAAACTACAAAAAATCTGCCTTGCTGCCATCTCAGCGCATCGTTTTTGTAGGAGCATAACTAGATACAACAAAACTGATGGCCAAACTTCCTCCAGAAAGGGTAAGAGTTCTTCAACGTCAGGTCTTGAATCTCCTTCCCAAGAAAAAAGTGCAAGCAAAGATAGTTCTAAGAGCTTTAGGGAGCATGGCACCATAATAACCTTGATCCCGGTAGCACGTCTGCACATGAGAATTCTCCAGTGACTACTTTTCACTCTGTGGTCGATGCAAGAACTGCCCATGTCCCACAATATATTGCTAACAGAATCTTGTAAAAAAGATCTTCGCTGGTGGCTAGACTCCACTCATGTGATGTTAGGACAACCCTTTCTACTTCCTCAACCATTAGCCATATGACCACGGACGCTTCCCTGATGGAGAGGGGGGCATTATCTGGTAAAGACAGTGCAAGGCACTTGGCAGGATCATGAGGCCCATTTGCACATCAGTGTCCTAGAGATTAGGGCAGTGATTTTAGCATTGGAAGCATTCCAGGAATCTCTTCCACTGGGGACTATTGCGATACAGACAGACAACATGTCAGTTGTATGGCATATAAACAAACAAGGAGGAACCAGATTTTACTCCCTTCGTCGAGAGGCCCTGAGAGTATGGCACTGGGCAATCTCCTCCCAACGCTTTCTTGATAGCAGTGCACATCCTGGGGAAATCCAACTTGATTGCAGACAGACTCAGCAGAGTGATTCTGATGCATAACAAGCAGTACCTAATACAGGCATTAGTGGACAAGGTTTTCCGCAAATAGGGCCAGCCTTGCTGCGACCTTTTTGCCACATCCATAAATACCAAATGCAGCAGCTTTGTTCTGACCCCCCCAGGGGGAGTCACCAAGGGATGCACTTGTTCATGATTGGCCCTCTGGTCTCCTGTATGCTTTTTCTCCCTTTCTGTTGATACCCAAAGTTCTTCAGAAAGCCAATTACTTGGGAAGGAACTTGATACTCATCGCCCCATACTGGCCTTGTCAGATGTGGTTCCCCTTCCTGTGGCCTCATCTCTAGGAGGACACAGATTCTTGACCCAGTTCTGGACCTCCTGAGTTGTGCATCAGGGCGCATCAGCTTGGCTGCTCGCATTCCAAACCTAGCCAGGCTTCCTAACCTTTCTCTTTCAGTAAAACGTATCCTGATTTCATCTCATAAGGCTTCAACGAGAAAGATTTATAGAAGCAAATGGAAAAGATTTTCTTTATGGACTTCAAATAATCACATCGACTGTTTTTCTGCCCCAGTAGCTTCCATTCTTCAGTTCTTAGAAAAACTATTCAATGAAGGCGCAGCTCCAGCTACTATTCAGGTTCAGTTAGCGATATCTCATTTCCATTTAGGTGAATCAGGCCTCAGTGCGATGTTCTACAAACTATGCAGTGCCTTTCTTAAAGGTACATTTTATTTAAGACCTCCTATTAGAGACCCTCCAGCACCATGGAACTTGAATTGTGTCTTATCCTGTTTGATTCTTCCCCTATTTCAGCCTGTATCAACCTGCAATCTAAAATATCTGACTTGGAAAACGATTCTGTGTCAGAGCTGCAAGCATTGTCAGTAAAGCCCCCCCACATGCTTTTCCACAGAGACAGAGTATCCTTACGAACAAACGAAAGATGGTGCTAGGGATGCTGTCCTAGCCTGCTAAGAATGAAGGCGAGATAGGACAACATCACATAATGAAGGTATGTACTCACCATAATGTTCCATGTGTGTTGTCCATCTCATCTTCATTCTTGCATCCCATCGTCCTTTCACCCAGCCCTTTGCTCCTGGAAGACAGAGTTGATGTAATTGGCTATTAATGTTCTCTGACCTTCTTGATTGCTCTGTAAGGTATTAAGCAACCCTTTTTTCAGTACTCTCTTTTATCTGCAAATAAGATCTGGGGAGCTCTCCTAGTGTATGATGGGATAGGGTTTTAGCCACGAGCTAGGGGAAGACCTTGAGCTTGTGTATAAGACATTGTTGGATCCAAGGATTGGATCCGAACCCACCCTGTTAAGAATGAAGGCGAGATGAGCAACACACATGGCACGTTATGGTGAGTACATTAACTTCTTTTTTCATCTCTTCCGATCAAACTGGATTTCCAAATAGTCAGAAATCCTCCTTGGCTCTGTTACACAAGATTGTTCTTCTAGGATGCCTTCTAGACATGTCTCAGAAAATGTTTTTTGACATGTAAAAAATGGATTTTTATCTGTAAACTTTCCTGAACTTGTCTAATCAGCCTCGGACCTCTGCTAGAGAATTTCTCATGATCCTAGGCTTCATGGCTTCTTGGATTCTAATGATTCCTCTTCCAGGGTTGCATACGAGAAATACGTTGTTTTTTAAAAAAAAAATAAAATAAATAAATAAATAAAAAAATAGATGGACCGAACATTTGCATCTACTAGAATTTCGATTCCAAGCTTGGGATTTGTCAAAAAGGAACTGGACTGGTGGAGACGACAGTTGAAAGAGAATCCAGGTTTGTCCTTGTCTCATAACATTCCATGTCCGTCTGTAACCACAGATGCCTCAGATTTTGCTTAGCGACCGTTTCTGTTGAGGTAAAGATGCAAGGCCTGTGGAGCTCTTCGGATGGTCCAAAGCATGTAAATGACAAAAAAGAAGCTGACTGTGATGTATGCCTTTAAAGCCTTTTAATCACTTGTGGTCCCTGGGACCTCTGCAGGTATGTTATACACAACATATCCGTCATGTGGTACATAAACAGGTGAGCACCAAGTTTTATACTCTGAGCAGGCTGGTTGTGATGGCTGGGGGGTGGTAACTCTACTTCTTTTCTTAACCCATCAAGCATCCTACATCTTGTCAAAGCAATATTTATTGGCAGACAAGCTGAGCATGACTAGGAAAGAGTCTCACAAATGGAAATTGAATGAGTGTGCCCTCCAGGAACTGATCCAGTTGTTGGGAACACCTGAAATTGATCTCTTTGCTTCCTTTCAAAACAGACAGCTGAGCAAATTTTACTCCAGGGCTCCTTCCAAGCAGGTCTAGAAATGGACACGTTTTCATTTCCATTGTTGGGGAATGTAACTTTGCCTTTCCACAATGTCCACTGATATCAAGGGTAATTCTGAAGATTCAAAGTTGTTTTTTCGGCTTTTCCCAGTTAGGGGTCGCCACAGTGGAACTCTGGTCCGCTAATGATTTGGCAGTAGATTTTTTACGGGTGCCAAGGTGCCAGCTCGATGTCCAACCTTCAGCGAAGACACACTCATTCTACACATGTCTTTTGAATGCCACTCGACCACAGGGAGGACAAAGTATACCCCAGAAATCACTGTGGTGACCCCCTCTTGGCCTAGACAACATTGGTCCTCTCTTATTATGCATATGGCCAATGGCAGTCCACCACAAGTTTCCTCACAGACAGGATCTACTTGCATAAGAAGGAAAATTTGATACACCTATATCCTTCCAACTAACTGCCTAGATGGTTCAGTTGATACTCTGTAGGCACCTCTTTCATTAGGATGTGCATCAGTGTTACAGGAAACATGAAAATCTGCTACTAAGAAGTCTTACATTGATTCTTTTGATGCCCAGGGTAATAACCAGGGACTGGTTAGGGATCATGTGTCACTGTATTTTTTCCGTGTTTCACTGTTACAGTCATGACTTGTGGGATTTCCTGCTGTGGAAGCCCTTGGCCTGCCCGAGTGAAAATCCCCCTCCTCCTAAGGCTGGCGGACACCCAACCCTTATGTCAGTATGCTTGGGTGTCAAAGGAGTCAGATGATGTCATGACATCAGTCTTTTCTTGCTGTCAGACTTTGAAGTAATGTTTCAGTACGTCTGTCGATCTGCACCAGAGAAGTCTTCTAAAGCCAAGTACCCTGTTGGGGAACACACTTTCTTGTTTTAACTCATGTTAGGTAAGGTTAGCAATTGTCTCTACTGTGGTAAGCAAATCCCACACCGAGACTTTCATACATTGTGTGTCAGCTGTTTAGGCCTAGATCATGACTTCCCTAGTTGCTGGGTTAGTGCCTGTTTCAGTTCCAGGACTGTCAGGCCTAGGGCCAAAATCTTAGCTAGCCATCGTAGTCTGCCATCTTCTCTGCATTGTTTGGTGTCTGCCAGTTGTTCTGAGCTTGACCTCCCTAAGCATAGGAAGGACAAGGAAAAAAAGACCCAAGTTTAAGGCCTCTGATGACAACCGTTCATCATCTGCCAGTCCCCCAAGGCTCGTTATCATTGAGGGAAGGTGAGGTGCTTTTTGCAGCCCCCTTCTGCGACAAGGTGCTGGCGCAGCCCTCTGTCGAAACCCATACAGAGTCTAACACGCTGTTAGGTCCCTCAACTACTGCACAGGCCTTGGCTTTCAGTTCGTTTATTGGGTGTGGAATTGCTCAGAAGACTTCAGCTTCCAGCGAGCAGCCTTGTACCAGTGACTTTCCTTCATTGAGTCGACCTGCATTGATTATAACTTACAAAGAGACTGGCATCAGGATTGTGGACATAACTAGACCCAAAGCTACTTCTAAGAAGGGTTCTACCTCAGGGCTTATACCTAGGCCTACAGGCTCCCATGCACTAGGTTATCAGCAGGACCTGATCAGGTTAGCTCGGGACCTGATCTCCTTAGTCAGAGGTAGGCATCCCCCTTTGGAGTCTTCCCCAGAGAAAAGAAAGAGGGATCCTACCCCTGAAGTTTTCCCTGAACCTCCTGATTCAGATGAGGATACTGGCCAGGAGGAATCTGTCTTTGAGGAGAGATTGTGTTACCTTTATTTATGCACATTACAACCATAAGTTACCTGAGCCTTTTTAAAGCACATTCAACCAGATCAGTTGCCACATCAGCAGATGTCCTTCTATTCCAATGTTGCAGTATTCACTAGTGGGTTTACCCTTCTTCCAATCAGCTTGCCCGGCCAGGTTTCCAAAGCTTTTCCAGTCCCCGATGGTGCATCTGACGTGTTGGCAGGTACGTGGGCCATAAATGTGACGTCTTTGCGCACCGTCCCTCAAGAACTTTTCAGCCACCAGCAGTACGCCAGGTGTTCTTGCTACTCGCGGATGTCGGATCAGTTTCGCATCAAGACAAGTACCCCATTGGGAATTATTTCAGTCCTTTTTCGTATTAGTATAGTCTGTTAATGTCCGGTAAGACCAAGTGCATCTGTAGTCGCCAAATTCCTCAAAGACACCCACGACCAGTGTCTCTCTTGTTTGGGCAGGGATCACGATTATAAAAACTGTGCCATTTGTAAGTCGTTCGTCACTGACTTCGGGCCCTTGACTTGTATCTTGAAAACCAACGCCTTAGGCGGATCGCTCTCTGTATGGAAGCCGCCTCCAACTCTCCACCTGAACCACCCAGGAAGAGGGCCAAGCCCACGCAGCTGTCTACTTCCACTGCGCCTCCCTCCACCAGTTCTCAGCCTGTAGCCGTCGTCCGCTTGGCCGAGGAACAAGTCCGGCACTTCAGATAAAGTGGGTACCTATCAGGAGGCTGCACAATCCAGGGCAGATGACACGTCCAGGGAGGATATCCTGGCGCCTGATTCAGACGCCAGGGGGGAACCAGTAACTGAGCTGGGTGCTTCGGGGACCAGGCCTCAACCATTCCTTCTGTGACTTCCAGGCCTACCGTCAGCCAGACACTGGCTAGGCCTACCAAGAAAAAACAAAAGAGGCATATTCTGCCAACCCCGGAAGCCTTGCCCGACTGGCAGGCTTTCAGCCAGAGCCTCTACAACGCCTTTCTGGCCCTTAGGCCTACTGCAGATCTTTCTTAGGCTGCTCCACCTCTTATCAGCCCAAGACCTCTCCTGCCTGAGAGAACACCTACCACCATGCAGATGAAGAAATGTCAGATTCCTCAGAGGATTCCTTGTCCTGCTCTTCACAGATTTCTTCCCCTCTGGGGTATGCATCCCTGGAAGAAGCCTCTGCAGAACCTGACTCCCATGTGGAAGACCTTACCTTCGGGGACACAGTCAACTTTATGAAAGAACATTTTAAATGGGATTGCTCAGACATGTCTGAGGCCCAAAAAAAGATTCTATGAGGTGATCCAGATGGAATCCCCTAACCTGGCTCCTATTCCACCTGTCCAGCCTGCCTTCTTGAATGCTTTTGCTGCAGCAGGCTTGAATCCACATTCCCAACCACCTACCCCTGGAAGGGCTGACAGATTGTACAAGGGTACCTGATGCAGAGAAATTCCTTTTCAAGTGCCCTCCAGCAGACCCAGCTACTATTTCTGTTGCTACTGATAGGTCAACCAAGCTTCTCCCTACTACCACTGTCCTGCCGGCAGATAAAGACAGCAAGGCCATGGAGAGGTGGGGGAAGAATATTTACACTTCTGCTACCCTAGCTTTTATGGTCACAGCCACAGATTACCAGTCACACATGACCAAATACTCCTTGGCTTTACTAGACAAAGCCTCTAAAGATCTTAATGACATCCCTGACTGTGCTGCAAATGCATCCCTGTGTTCCTTGCTCGGGCTCATCTCTCAAGTTAATAAACACTCTCTCAGGTGTACATGTGATGCAGCTGAGGCCTCTGCCAGGTCAGCTGCATTTGCTTCTGTGCTGAGGAGATGCTCCTGGCTGCGTCTGCAGCCCCTCCCAGATGACTTCAAGACCAAACTCTTCAAGGATCACTTTGCCTTTTTGGCACCAAGGTGGCTGACCTTTTCAAGTCACTCCAACAAAAAGGGAAAGAACTCCAAAAACTTAAAGGATCTCCTTGTCTCTCCAATCCCAAAGTTCCAGACAAACTACCCAGCTAAGACACAATTCATAAGGAAAACGTCTAGGTCCTCTGCCACCCCCCAGGTGTAGAAGACCCCACAGGAGACAATGTGCTCATCCTAGGACTCCTCAGAAAGCTGTCCAGAGACCTCCCTTTCCAGAAAGGGCAGGCAGTGTCTGCCTGCCTGCTTCCCTTTCTTCCCCCATCTCCTCCTACCATACCTCTATCTTCCCGTCTCTCTAACTGCCTCCCTGCATGGGCCTTGGTGACAATCCTGAAGGAGGGTTACTTCATGTCTTGGATTTCTCCTCCCCCAAGACTACCTGTCCCTCTTCCACCCCTCTCTCAGGAGTCCCTTCTACCCAAGGTCCTAAACAAACTGATATTCCAAGGCACCATAGAACTAGCCCCCCCCCCCCCGGGGTCTATATTAGATCACCGAGCGCTTAAAAAAGCGAATGGTGATTAATCAACCCTATGTAAGTGAAAGCTTACAATTTCAAACTGTCAGAACCGCAATTTTTTTTCCCTAGGGGAAACGATCGCTGTTCCAACAACAACAAAAAACATACTTTAAACATTACATTAAGTGGGGACTTCTCCTACCACACCCCCTTACTTAAATATACCAACTCCAAGACCGCACTAGTGCCGAAAACAGCAAAGTAACGAAACGGACAAGCAAATTCTTTCCCAGGGAAAAAATTTGCTTAAAAGCCGCTTCGATATTTTGCCGTTTCAGGCTTTTGAGTTCGACCAAGACACATTTGAATGAATGCGTCTTTGCTCTTCTAATAGGGGACCCCCCCCGGCTCGAGGGAAAGGCTTCTATTCCAGAATCTTTCTGGTGCCCAGGAAGGAAGGACCATGGAGACCCATTCTATATCTTTCCCATCTCGACCTCTTCTTGAAAGTCCCCTTCTTCAGGATGATAACACTTCCCATTCTCTTCCCCTCCTCCTTCCTCAGGCCTTCATAGTTACCCTGGACATTAAGGAGGCCTTACATGCACATTCCCATAAAACCGTCCTCCAGGAAATTCCTCAGATTCAAAGCAGGTCCTCTCGCTTTCAGTTCTTTGCCTTGTCTTTTGGACTCTCCATTGCACCAAGGGCATTTACAAAATGCCGAGCTCCAGTCATTGCTTACTACAGGACAGGACAAGGGGAATGCAAATTTTCCAGTAACTAGACGACCTTCTCATTAAAGCAGCAGACCAACAAACCCTCCTTGCCCACACAAAGGAGCTCCTGCTGCAGTCTCTAGGGCTCCTCATAAACTTCCCCATATCCCAACTAAACCCTACACAAGACATCGTCTTCCTAGGATGCAGAGTCAGGACAGGCCTCAGGATGGCCTTCCTGTTGAGCTACCATCTACAGTCTGCCCTCCTTTCACCCATCCTAACTGCGAGGGAATTCCTCAGACTCCTTGGGTACATGGCAGCCACAATTTCCATGCTATCCCTGGCAAGGCTCTGCATGAGGAAAATGCAGTAGTATCTGCGCTCGGTTTGGACCCAGCACTCACACCCTCCTGACTTCAGGATCCCACTTCTTCCCTGCTTCCACCAAGAACTGAAGTGGTGGCTTGCCCAGGTTGCCCAAAACCCGAGCTTCCCTCTGCAAATGCCCCCCCTTCCCAAATCATACACACAGACGCGTCATATCTGGGCTGGGGGGCAACTCTGGACACGAGCGGTGCAAGGTTTGTGGACAGACAAACACGCACTGGCATATCAACATCAAGGAAATGTCAGCCATTCTTTTTGCCCTGCAGTCCTTCCAACCTTTCCTCAGACAGGGCACCCTGAAGATCTTTACAGACAACACCACAATGATGTGGTACTTGAACAAGCAAGGAGGGACTTAGTCCTACCTCTTCTGCAGACTAGCTCTACAGGTTTGGGATCTGGCTATCTCCCAGAGGATCTCCATCCAGGCAGCCTACATCCCATCCCAACACAATTGTCAGGCAGATTCCCTAAGCAGAACTGCCTCAGACATTCAAGATTGGATGCTGTCAAGAGATGTTTTCGTAGATCTGATCCACATGTGGGGTATTCCACAGATAGACCTGTTTGCTGCCTCCACAAACAGGCAACTCCAGAGCTACTGCTCCAGAACTCACAACCTGAAGGCTCTGCAAACAGATGCCTTCTTAATGTCTTGGAAGGGGAGATTCCTGTACACCCCCCCTTCCTCTGATCCAGAGAATCCTACTGAAAATTCAGCAGGACTCAGCAAAAATCTTGTTGGTGACCTCCTACTGGCCAAGGCAGCAGAGGTTCCCCCTAATTCTTCATCTCTCCAAGGGCAATCACCACAAGTTACCCCCCCAGTGGATTTACTCACACAGTACAAGGGGACACAGATTCACCCACAGTGGAGATCCCTGCATCTCTCCCTGTGGCTGATAGGATTCTGATTCCCTTCAGACACCTGTACAATGACGAC
Source organism: Protopterus annectens (assembly GCF_019279795.1). NCBI lineage: Eukaryota > Metazoa > Chordata > Ceratodontiformes > Protopteridae > Protopterus > Protopterus annectens. Next base: position 1,645,506,662 of record NC_056735.1, read on the forward strand.
GTACTCTGTCCTGCAGGAGGCCAGGAAACCAACACAGGAAAATCTTATCTCTCGAAATGGAGAAGGTTTTCTATCTGGTGTCACAAAAGACAGAGCCGCTGGACATCGACCTGCCTCTGATTCTGTCCTACCTGTGTGAACTCCTGAAGACAGGCTTGTGTTACTCCTCCTTAAAAGCACACCTGTCTGCCATTTCTGCCTGCTTGTCTAGGGAACCTCCACTAGCCTCCGGACTTCCAGCCAAGCTATTCCTAAAGGGTGTTGTATACTTGAAACCCCCCCAGAAAACCGACACCTTCTTCCTGGGACCTTAACTATGTCATAGAAGAACTTACTCTGCAACCCTTTGGACCAGCTGGCAAGACTGACTTGAAATTTTGCACTTGGAAGACAGCACTACTAGTAGCTCTGCCCTCAGCTAGGAGGGTCTCGGAGCTCCAAGCCCTTATGGATATCCCATCCTTCCTAGTTTTCCATATGGACAGGGTCACCCTCAGGATTAATCCCTCCTTCACCCCCAAGGTGGTCAATGACCTTTCCCTGAATCAAGCTATTCACTGACCCACCTTCTTTCCTAACCCTAAGGGAGACAATGAGAGGGTCCTATACACCCTGGATGTTCACAGGCAACTTCAATTCTGTTTGCATAAGACCAAACCTCTACGCAGGTCAGACCAGCTCTTTGTTTCCTTCCACCCCAGGGCTCTGGGGAAAGCTGTGGGAAAACAAACTCTTGGATTGCTAGAGCCATTTCCTTTTGTTACACACACCATGGGAAGACACCGTCAGGCAGCATCAGAGCCCATTCCACAAGAGCCATGGTTTCTTCTGGAGCCTTATTCAAAGGCCTAGACACCAACTCCATTCTGGAATCAGCTACCTGGTCCTCTGTGCACACCTTCACAAGACACGATAAATTGGACCACATCTCCAGGGCAGGATTTGCCAGGGCTGTCCTGCATAGGTTCCTGGAATCCTCATCCAGACCACCTCCCAGCCAGCAGTGAGCTTTTGTACTCACCCACTAGAGAATACTGCAACACTGGAATAGAAGGACATAGGAAAGTTGTGTAAAATCTTACCATAACCATAGATGTCCTTTTCTTCCATATTGCAGTATTCCTTCCCTTCCTCCATCCCCCTCTTATCCTTGCACTTGCTCTGCCAACACGTCAGACATCCAGCGCATCATCTGGGACTGGAAAAGCTTTGGAAACCTGACCAGACAAGCAGATTGGAAGAAGGGTAAACCCACTAGTGAAAACTGCAACATGGAAGAGAAGGACATCTATGGTTTTGGTAAGATTTTACACAGCTTTCCTTTTTTCATTCAAAGGCGTCTATGGACGAAATATGTGCAGCTGCAACTTGGGGTACACTTCATACCTGTGTCACTCATTACAAATTAGATATTGTCTCAAGGGGAAGAGCATCCTTTGGCTCTATGGTTCTCGAGAATATCCTTCTACAAGGCCAGCCAAGTTCTGAAGTAGCTGGGGACTCTGTCCCATTCGTCAAGAATGAGCAAAGATTGACAACATCAGATAAAGAAGTTATGTACTCACCATAGCATTTCATCTGTGTTGTCTATCTTCGTTCTTTCTTGACATTCCACCCTCCTTCCCCCCTTGTAGATTTTCTGGTGGCTTGAACCCTTGTCCTGGGTTTTCATAGGGTTGTTTCCTTGGACATTGCTTCTGGTTAAAATTCCTATGTATATTCTTGCTATAATGTGCAAACTCGATCTGAGGTAATGGAGAGAGGGGGATTGTGGGTGGAGTCTTAGAGCGAGAGTTTTTTTGGCTGGCGTGTGCTGTATAACAGCCAAGCCTGTTCCGAGGATCGGAACAGAGTCCCATTTGTCAAGAGTGAATGAAGTTTGACAATACAGATGGAACTTTATGTTGGATACATAACTTCTTTTTTTAACACAAAACACTCTAGTAACTTTCTACATTTATAAGCCCCATTTGTCAGACTTTGTCCAGATTTCTTGAACTAAGAGGTTGAGAGGTATGGTCCGGTTCTTTGCAGAGTATTTAATTATTTTGCCCCATGTTTTTCAGTCAGTTTCTCTTAAAATTCTGTTCATTTGACAGATCATTTAGATGATCTGAGGATTGAAATTGCCAATAATAGCATACATTTGAATTTCCGATTTTACATTGTCTAGAAAATGTATGTCAGTTCAATGCCAGTTACTCTGACAGTCTGCTAAAATTAATAAGGGTAATGTGGACATCTGTCCTTAATCCACTTAGAGATGTTGTGGACCTGGCTTGTCTGCCCAGGATTCACTTCTTGGGACTCATCTTCACATTATAGATTATCAGCTCCTGTACTGATTGGCTTCATTGGATTGTAATGAATCTGATGGCAGTTGCTCCTTGCAGTTGGTTGGGCTTCAGAGTTCAGCAGTTGGTTCAGACGCTGTATTCTGGGATTGAGCCCCGTCTTCCTTTCTGGAGGTTGTGGCTCTATGGGGACAGAGGCAGGTCATTCTTCCCCTTTTTATTTTTTGGTATGAGGATTTACCTTGTCCTTAGATGACCATTCCCCCCAAGGAGTGCAGCTGCTGAGAGTGAGAGTTCCTGTTCCTTTGTGGGATTATGTGGACTTTCTGATGTAGAGTCTCTTTCCCTTGGCCCACTTTCGTGGCTCCTCTTTGTTCAGGGTATTAGTTAAGAGACATTCATCTGTAGCTGGTAAGCACGTGGACTGGACCGTGGCTACCACCAGAATTTAACCTTCTTTTTCCCCTGAGTTACTTTTACTGAAATTCAGAGGCGGTTATAAATGGTAACAAGATATGGCAAGCTGTGGTCCCCCAAGATACATGCGAGAACACTTCTTTCGATGGCAAGGAAGGACTGCTTCATCCACAGGCATCCCCATACAGACAAAGTAGGTCCACAACACCATGGTTATAAATTCTCCCTTCAGTAGGTTCTATCAGCTCACCAAAGCATCTCCCAACTGTCCACCTTTAGACCTGTTTAGAGATTCTGTCTCCTCCTGCCTAGACACCAGTTCTGTTATGATAAGTAATGCTTGGGTGCCAAAATAATAATTTTTACAAAAGGTCAGTGTGTAAGAAGTCAAAGTTCTGGTTGTTTTATACTTCAGTACATTCTGATTTATGTGCTACATACATCTCTGTGTTGCATAATAACACATTAAGAAGAATAAATGTTCAGAGAATCACCTACATTATCAATTGAAAACCAATCACTCCAGTTCAGAGTACTTTTCCTTACATTCAACAAAGCCCCCCAAGGTCTTTACCTAACTTTGGGCAGTTTTTGGTACTGCTTAAGACCAGTATTTCTCCAGTTATCTTTACATATTTGAATGGCTGTTTTCTCGCTGCCCCAACAGATATCAGTTTTTACCGGCCAGACTTTGACTTGTTTTCTACACCCTTCATATCTCTAGTTGTTACTGAAAATATACACAAATGAAATCCAATTCCTTACAGAATCCAGTAATTTCATAAGAATGCGATGGAGTACTACTACACCTATTAGTCCTCCTTTTGGTAGACATGTTTAGAATTTTACTGTCTTCAGCTCTTCTACCTACATTTTTCCATGCAAACCTATCAGTCACTTCGATGGTACAAGGTACCACAGCTCAAAATGCTCCTCCTTTCTTAGGACCTATCAACGTTCCGAAGCATCGCAACTACTGTCTACCTCTTGAAGCCCTTGGTGGTGGTGGTGGTGGGGGGGTGGCTGTCTCCTTCCATCTGGACACATTATGTGGCTAGAAAGAGTTGGTCTACAGATTCAGGGTTCTAGGTATATCTTCCTTGATAAACCTTATTAACATCCTGATGTATTGTCAGTAGTCACTAATCAAGCTGTCCACCTATCGAGACTTTGAGGGTCATGTTTCATTTAATTTGGATTTCGGAACTGTTTTCAAATAAGGTTACTTACACCCATTTTCCCCTTTTACCCATCACTTGAAGAAAGGAAATTGTGTATCCTGAGATCAGTCTAATTATTATGAATCTTAATTTCGTCAGTCTAATTTACGGGTGCTTTACAGTTCAGTTCATCCTGCCTCTTCTGCACAAGCTTTATCGAATAAAATACCACATTAAAAAAACAGGCAGTCTGAAGTTTTTCTGCGTGTCCTAAGAGCTAGTCAGTATCCATTCAACTTACCTTCTTTACCTTCCCCTCAGACCCCTAAGTAGTACTTACTGTTGTGCGATTGAGGTAGCTCACATGTCATTTGACCTGCTACTATGGCCATATAAGAATGGTTAACTTCTGTCCTCTCCAACCAGACTTTAACTTCTACTACCCAGGGCAGGCTTACTTTATGTACATCCCTAAATCCGTAGCCATTATGAAAATCAGCCAAGTCAGAGCCAGTTCTTGCACAGATCCAAGATTTTTTTTAGATTTTTTTTTTTTTTGTATTTCTACTCTGCTGTGTCTCCACATTGACAGTCCAGCTGTAGAATTTACTGCCGCCCTTTGTACATCTTTCTTATTAAACTGCAGTTTTTTTTAACTGCCAACTGTCAGTTTCTATTATTCTGCCTAGAATCTTTTTCTTATGCAAATCCTTCCAGTAGACTTTGACAATACAATGGCCTATTCCTTACCCAGCCTCTGTCTTCCCCCAAATTGACCCCGATTTTACAGATGTTGCATTTGCTGGTGTTTTTAACTATTGGACATATAGTTGGACTATTGTTATCCTTACCTTCCTTATTAACTACAGTGCTCCCCATCTGTGGTAGAGGTCCATATTGATTGGAGAATGACCCAGCTTCTTTGTTCATCCTTGGAGTCTAGAGGCCTTATTAATCTCCCAGACATGACAGAGGTTATTCTAACATTGCAAGGCTTCCAGAACGGATTCCCCCAGTGAATTTATGTTTGCAGAACATACAACTTCACTCTGACCACCAAGTGAGGTTCTGGTTCAGATGTTGCCCCTGGTCTGTCTCCTGCGTTTATCCCCTTGTACCATTGATCCAGAAGCTTCTGCACAAAGCCATCATGCTAAGGACTGCTGTTATTATCCTTGTTCCCTTTTTAGAAATATTCTGCAGAAATTCTGTAACCCAATCCAGATCTCCTATATTTTCTGTTGGAGATCAAGTATCTCAATTTTCATATTCCTTAACTAAAGGTAGGGCTTCTCCATTTTCCAATGATGATATGGTGGTACAGCCTCTCTTATCCGTACTGGTAAAGGACACGTGAACCAGTGAATAATTGAAAAAAACAAATCTTTTATGGAAAACACTTTTTTTCTGGTGGTGGTTCGTTGGCGAAAAGGCTTTGACAACATTAGGCCTTGTATACCAGGACTACCTTTATTGTTTTTCATAAAGTCAGTGTGATCCTCCTGACCATTTTTTCCTTTATGCTCAGAATGGCCATGGAGGCGACTATTAAATCAGTCTATATAAGGACTAGCAATCTCTCCATAGATATCCTACTGTTTCTTGCTGATTCAATCCCAAAGGGTTTGAAATAGCATTGTCATCCTAGAACCATTTCTATCAATTCTGGTATTTGACTTGCCTCTTTAGCCTTTCTTCTTTTAATTATATTTGTTCTAAGGTCACTTGCTTCAAGACTTGTACCTTTGTGATGCACTGCAAATTGGACATTGTCTCCAGAAGCATTCCTTTCTTTGGTTCGACAGTGTCCCTGCATCCCCTTTCTCCGAATCTGTAGATAGAGCATCTGCCTTTCTGCAGGAGCTTCTTTTCAAGATATCTTTACTACAGTTGCTTCATTTATGATTCATACCCTTGTGACTCATAACAGACTGGGCATGGTCTCCAGAAGCAGACCTTCCTTTGGTTTGAATGTGCTCTGGCGTATCCTTCTTTGAGGGCCTCCCAAGAATTATGTAGCTGGGGACTCTAACCTGCCAGTCAGGAAGAATGAAAAGGACATCAGATTTAGGAGTTATGTACTTACCATAACTTGGCGTCTATGTTGTCCATTTACATTTTTACCCCTTCCCTCCCAGCCATCCCCTGGCCTTATCATTTCTAGAAGGATATTGGATGGTATAGGAAGTATAGTTTTGTTTTTAGATCCAGATTTGAGTTTTAATTTTTTTATCTGTTCTGTCTCTCTAAATCAGTAGACCTAGGCAGCAAACTCAATCTGAGGAGTTAGAGAGAGGGTGGTGCATTATGGGAAGAGGGAGGAGCTTGAGACTAGGATCCAAAGTCTGGAAAATGCAGCCAAGTCTGATCTGAGGATCAGATCTGTGACCCATCAGTGAAGAAGTATGAAAATGGGCAACACAGATGGCAAGTTATGTAAGTACATAACTCCTAAATTTAAAGGATGCTTATCACATGTCTGTAGCCACATGTTTCAAACCTTAAGATTTTCTGCGTCTGGAGTACACTTTAGGTTCTGTGCATTACCTTTTGGGTTATCCACTGTCCCAAAGTGCCTAGTTCCAGTGATAGCATATTGCAGATTGTAGGTTATAGACGTATGTCTTTAATTACATGCCTTGCTTATGTTTGCAGAGTATTTTTCAAAGTGTCAGGAATCTTTCATTTGGGAAAGAGATCTTTGCAGTCTGGTTTTCCAAGAGAACATTCAAATATCTAGTTTTACTCCATCCTGCAACTGTATTCCTGAGGTAAATCCTAGATAGCATCAGTTCAAAGAGCTTTTCTTCCACATGAAAAAGTAGGTCTATATCTATTTTTTTCGACTCAGTCTGGAACTTCATCAAAGGAATTTCTCAGGATTTTAGGATAAATGGCATTTGGGATTCACATGATTCCTCTAGCCAGACTCCACATGAAGAAAGATTCAATGGTACCTAAAGTCTTTATGGTCTCAACGTCATCACCCACTGACTTTGAAAATTTCCAGTTTTGGGATTTGTAAAAAGGAACTGCTTTAGTGGAGAGAATAGTTATACCTGAAGCTAGGTCTCCCATTGTCCCTTCCAGCTCTAATACAATCTGTAACAGATGCCTCAGATTTTGATTGTAGGGGCGTAGTCTTTTGGAGAAAAAGTGTAGGGTCTTTGGAACAAACAAGGCTAACTGAAACGCTTAAAGAAGTGTTGACAGTAATAAATGCACTCACCTCTGTCAGTCATCTGTGATACCCTGGACCTCTACAAGGGATTACATACAACAACACAGTGATGTGGTACATATACAGACAGGGGGTTGCAGATCTTACCTTCTGTACAAATTAGCCTTGGCTAGACAGGGATATAGCAATTTTACACATTCTCACTCTACAGATGACTTCTACATACTGACATCAGTTTTACAACTGGCGGCAGTCAACGTCGTATACCAAGGACACTGGTATTCAGGCCAACTGAGGGCTACCGGGAGCCGGGTAACCCATATGTGAGGACTGCAACAGTGAATACACTCCAAGATCTACATTTATGGTAAGTGTATACAACTGTACTTTCTCTCTTCTTTTAGAAATGGCCAAATCCTCAGAGGCTGGACTTACACGGACAAGACAGGGGTTATTTGATGCATCCCAATTTGAAATTGCTTCCTCTGACTGCCTGGATAATGGTTTTAATTCCTTTTAGGCACATTTTTTTCTGAGGAGATGCAGCTGGTAGTAAAGGAGGCAGAGAAACCTACTTCTAGGAAATAATTTATTAGCAAATGGAAAAGATTTTCCATCTGGTCCTATGTTAAGATCTAAGACCATTTTAAGGCTAGTATTTCTCTGGTTTTACAATATTTGAGTGAATTATTTTCCACTGGCTTGTCTTACTCCTTTGTCAAGGTTAATTATTTTCGCAAGTTTAGTATGTCTGCTTATGGATCCCTTCTTTCGATACGTTTCCACGTCAATATATTTTTGAAAAGGGTTTTACATACCCTTCCACATAGAAAATCTGTAGCTCCTCCTTAAGATTTTAATTTTATTCTGGAAGAATTAACTCTTGATCTATTTGAACAAGCTCAACAGGCTGTGTTGAGGTTCTTAATGCGGAAAACAGTGTTGCTGATTGTCTAACTTGAGTGTCTAATTTGCAAGCTGCTGTGGTGGGTCAGCCTGGTCTCATTTTCCACAAAGGTAGGGTTTCTTTGAGAAGTATTCCTACATTTATGTGTAAAGTGGTGTCCTTGTTCAGTTACCTTCAAGCTATCCATCCCACTGTCTTCTTTCCAGGATATAAAAATGAGGGAGAAAGGATACTTCATACACTGGATGTCCACTGTTACTATCTTAGCAGAACTAAAACCTTCAGAAATTCTGATCAGTTAGTCATTTATTATTACTTTAACTAAAAAGAGGCATCCATTGTTAAAGCAGTTCATTTCCAAGTGGTTTCCCATTGCCATTTTGTTTTGTTATTCCCACCATAACAAGTCAATCCCAGGCATGGTTAAGGCACACTCTACTAAGGTCTTGGCTTCTTCAGTGCCTTTTTGTTAGGGGATAGGTGCCAGAAGTATTTTGGAAAAAGCAACATGGTTGTCTGTACATGTATACTTTTGCAAAGCACTACAAACTTGACTACTTTTCCAGGTCTAGAGCAGACTTTGCTAGGAACCTTTTTCACGGTCTCCTGGACCCTTCCTCCTTAACTTTATAAGCTATGGTATTCTACCCCTATAGCAACGTCTACTCCAGCAGTGATGTAATAATGAAGATAAGTATAATGAACATAGTACAGTTGTATAAGTGAATTTGCTACAACAGTATGTATTCAAATATATCATTTCTGCAGTAGCCACTTTCTCCAGCTTCCTTATTTTTGTATGATGATTTTTATTTACATAGCACTGACTTCTGTCGGGGGTGTAGCCTCCCTCTTCAGTTGGCAAGAAAACTCTCAAAGGGTTTGTTGCCACTTATTTTCTCCAGTCTCGCTCAAACTGTCAATGGTCTGTGCATATGGAAGATGCTACTAAACTTTGGAAGCTGGCCGGCTGTTGTATCCTTGGCAGGATGTGACCTATATTGTGAAGACTACTGCAACAGTGCTCTATTCAAGCATCCACTGTTATGGTAAGTTTACTTAGACAAACACCGTGCTTTCTTCTTTATCTCATCTGCAGGAAGAAGACACTTACTAATGTAAGGAATAACTGTTAAAACTGATAAAATAATAGAAGAACATAATATTTCAGAGGGAAGCTGGTTAACTTTACAAAACCATAAGAGATTACTAGGGAGTATTTGGGTTTTAAGCCAGCTCCTTCTTTGCTTTATCCACCAATGGGTAATTTTTCCGTGGCTTGACTAGGTTTCTTGGGCTATTCCTCATTTCTTCTGTACCTTCTCATATAGCATATACAGTTACTAAGGACTTGAGGGCTAGATGTATCCTATGTGGCTGTAGGGATGTTCACTGTGGGCAGGGGAGAACTACTGTCATGGATCTTGGGGGGAAGGGGCAGCCGAAGGTTGACCTCTTAGCTGAGAAAAATGTCTTACCCTGGACAAGTAGTTCCTCTTTGGCTCTTCTGCAGCTGATCATCATAAAAGATTTAATGAGAGGGAAAATCGATTTGATTGACACAGACCTTCCATCCTTCTGTTTTTAAAGCAAGTAGAACATTTTATCTCTACCTCAGTTCCTTTTGTTGTAAAGCAGTTTAAGCACCAAAGTGCCAATAAGCAAGATTTTAAATTGCAATGGCAAGGAGGCTGCAGAAAAAAGTGAAGAAAAAGCCTTTCAAAATTAACAGTCAAACTCAGAATGACTACGCATTTCTTATGGCTCGCTCAACCTCCCAGTCTCTCTATTTCCCTGAGTCTCTATCTTCTGTGGCACCAGATTAGTTCAGACAAATGGGATTTAAGACATTCAGCAGGGGGTATGATTGGTAGTAGGACGTTGACTCGTCCCCTACCCATAATTCCCTCAGTTCTTCCCACCTTTCCACTTAGGTACCCCAGATTTAATTTGCCGCCGTAGATCAGCTCAGATGCATTTCCCAGGGCTCTGTTCACCACAAGACCTGGATTTGCTGTGTGTGTATTACTTAGGCACTGCTCATTTGAATGTTTACTGTGAGGTTTGTGCCTCCTTTGGCAACAGGGCCATTCAGGGCTGTAAAGAAAAATTAATACTGAAGGGCTTGCTTTACTCTTCAGTCTCTGCTTCCTCGAGGCCAGCTTTGACTTCTCCTGGAAAGAAGATGAAAAAATCATAGCAGAAAGTTCAAAGAGGGATGAGAGAGATCTGAAGAAAAAAAGAGCAGAAAAGACTACAAAAAGGTCTCAGGATGCAACAGATTCTTCGGGTCATGTGGCCAAGACTCCGAGGAAGTTGGATCCACCAGATGTTCTTCGTGTTTCACTGTTGCAGTCATCACATTTGGGTTATCCCTGCCAGGGTGGCCATCAGCTGGCCCGAATACCAGATGCTTAGTATTTCTGCATCGGTTGCTGTCGCTTCAGGCCTGATGTCAGGTCCTCAGTAGTATAATGTAAGGCATCCGACGCCATTACCCCAGTCTTTCTTGCCGTGGAGCCTGATGCAAAAGCAGTTCACACGAGTGCCGGTCGGCCACTACTTTCGTCTGCCGATTTGAAGGTGAAGTATTCTAAAGCTAAGTACCTCGTTGGGGATCCTTTTTTCTTGCACTAACCGATGTCAGAAAAAGTTAACAATTGTCTCGCCTGTGGAAAGCAAATACCACACCGAGACTTTCATTTTTACTACGTCACTTGTTTGGCCAAGATCACGACGTCCCCTGCTGTCGCTTCTGTGCTTTGTTTAATGCCAGAACTGTCCATCATCGGGCCCTTATTGTAACTAGACATTTTCGCTTAGTCTTCTAACTCCGATATGGCTTAGGTAAACCATCCAACAGCAGATCTTCCAAAAAAACATAAATATAAAGACAGAGACAGACCGCAAAGGTCAAAACCTACCGACGATGCTCCCGTTAAGCTAGTCGTCAGTTCTCTGGTCTTCAATGAGGCGCTTTCGCTGCCCTTGATGCCCACTTCTATGTATTCGCAGGCCGCTACCGAGACCATTTTCTCTTTTTCGACTAAGGATCCTGCGGTTGTCTCTACCTTGGATGGGTCCGGAGCCGCTGAGCAGGCACTGGCCTCCGAGGAAGTCCTTCACACTACTGCTTCTTGACACAAACCAACGTCTTCTTTCACGACTACCGTTCTTTCGAAAACATCAGAGTTTCTTAGGCCCAGGGTACGAACCACACCCAAGAAATCAACGACCCAATCTCAGGCACCTGCTTCCTTGCCTCATTCGTAAATGCTTAAAATGGCGGAAGACCTAATTCATGCTGATCAGGGGAAGCCAAGCTGCCTCCTCCAAAAGGGAAAGAGATCTGTCCCCTGTAGTTTTGTGTGAATGAGAGTCAGATGACTCTGATGCTTCTGAATATGAATACATGCAACCCTTCTCTACTTATGAGGATTCTGATGCAGAGGATTCCATTCCTTCAGCCTCTCCCCCAGAGGATTTTTCCTTTGGGGAAACCATTCATACCTTAAGGGAGCATTTCCAATGGGAGAGTCAGGACTACCCTCAGTCTAAAAAGAGACTCAGGGAATTCTTAGATTTTCCACAGCACAGACCCTTGGCCATCCCCCCAGTCCTGGATGTTGTGGAGGATGTTTTCCTGGAATCCAGCTTGGCTCCTGACACCCTCCCTCCTGCACCCAGAAAACCAGACAGGTACTACAGAGTCCCTGACTCTCACAAATTTCTTTTTAAAAATCCTACTGCTGACCCTGAGGTAATTTCTCAAGGGCCTAAAGGGATTAAAGCAACCACTGCTAAGAATCCCACCCCCTCAGATAGGGATTCCCGAGCACAAGACAGATAGGGTAAAAAAAGTATACACCTCGGCTACTTTTGCTATCAGGGCACTAAATTGTAAGTTTCATATGCTAATATTTCAGCAACATACCCTGGAACTCCTCGAACAAAAAATGTCTTCCTTTTCTGCTTGTGCAGAATCTAAAGAGTTACAAGAGTTAATGCATTCTGCAAGTCAAGTAACTAAACACACCTTGCACTGTAATTTTGATGCCCTAGAAGCTTCGTGCAGGGCAACAATCACTGGATCTGTCATTAGAAGGCATGCATGGCTTAAGGAACAGCCCTTGCCAGACTATGTCAAATCTAAATTGGTGGATGCCTCCTTGCACAAAGACAACTTATTTGGCACTAAATCGGAAGAGATCTTAAAGATGGAAGAAAAAGCAAAATCTATGCAGACAGTTAAGGATTTCTTACAGGTCCAGCCGCCCAGGTTCAGTGGGCATCCACCAAGCACTGGTCCTTTCCTGCTCCCACCAAGCCAGTTCAGCCCAGAACCAGGGGAACCAGACCCCCTAGACAGCAGCCACAGGGAATGCAGAAATCTAAGCAGTGGACTACCTCCACTTCAAAACCAGGGAGTTCTAAGCCACCCCCTTATGGTAAGAGCTCACAATGACTCTGCTCTTCCTCCCACTCCCTCTGCCCACCTTCACTTACCCCTAGGAAGAAAACTCTCCTTTCACGCAAGCACCTGGGCCACCATTACTGACTGCCGGGTTCTCAACATAGTGCCCCAGGGATGCAGATTTTCTTTCCACACCCTTCCAACCCCAAAAGGGGTTCCCAGATCTACCTCCAAACCAGTGGGCAGAGATGCAAAAACAAGTCTTTTCCCTGCTCTCTATGAGGGCAGTAGAGCACGTTCCTGCAGAACAGAAAGGCCAAGGTTTTTACTCCAAACTTTTTCTGGTACCCAGAAAAGAGGGCACCTGGCACCCCATCCTCGATCTGTCCATTCTAAACACCTTCCTGGTGATCCCAAAATTCAAAATGCTCATCCTCCAGCAGCTGCTACCCATATTCTCCAAGGATGCTTGTCTAGCCACCTTAGATCTAAAAGAGGCCTACCTCCACATTCCTGTCAGGGAATCATACAGGAAATATCTCTGTTTCAGGACAGGATCTCAGCACTTTCAGTTCTCTGTTCTTCCCTTTGGCTTATTTACTGCTCCCAGAGTTTTCACAAAATGTCTGGCTCCGGCCATTGCCTTTTGCAGACAAAGGAATATCCAGATTTACCCATACTTAGACGACTGCCTAATTCAGGGCAGGAAAAACTGCTCAAGCACCTGGCCTTTGTAAAGTCCCTACTAACCTCCCTAGGGTGCACAATCAAAAAGAAATCCAAACAGGTGCCCACCCAAAGGATTATATTCCTGGGAGCAAGCCTGGACATAGCATCCCAGATGGGCATTCCTTACATCAGAAAAGAAAATTTTCCTGACGGCCTACTTCTGTCAACTAGCCACCAGACCCCAGCTATCTGCAAGGAAAATCCTGCAAGCTGTGGGGTTCATGGCATCTTGCATACTACTCATTCCATATGCCAGACTGCATATGAGGAAACTTCAGTGGTACCTAAAAAGCCTTTGGTGTCAACACTCTCCAGACCTGGAGAGACTTATACCTATAATTCCTTGCCTCAGAAAAGTTTTTTTTTGGTGGGCAACCGCATGCCCCCACAACAAGGGACTACCTTTCTCCCGACTGCCCAGACCCTCACCACAGACTCATCAGACTGTCTGAGGGTGCGCACCAAGAGGGTGCGCACCAAGACGGCAGGTGCATACAGGGCCAGTGGAGCCCGCAGCAAATCCCTCTGCACATCAACCAAAAAGAGATGATGGCTGTCCAGCACGCCTTGATAGTTTTCAAGACCCTTCTCTCCCCAGGGGCTCTCCTGATCAAAACAGGCAACACCACTGTGATGTGGTATATCAACAAGCAGGGAGGGACTCACTCTTACCCTCTATGCAGGCTGACCTTGACCCTTTGGCACACAGCCTCTGCCATGCAACTCCACCTGTTAGCACAATTCCTACCAGGTTCTCTCAACTCTCTAGCAGACCAATTAAGCAGAAATATTCTGGACCCACATGCGTGGCAGCTTAACAGAAGGACCTTCACCCTAATAACTCAGAAATGGGGTACCCCGTAGGCCGACCTCTTTGCCTCCCACACCAACCATCAGCTCAGCAAATTCTGCACCAGGGAGCATCACTACATGGCTTAGAACAGGGGTGTCCAACCTTTTCACTTGCAAGGGCCGCATTGAGTCAACAGAAATGGTCTGGGGGCAAATGGCAAGTGAGGACCAAAAAAAAAAAAAAAGTCTCACATTAACTGAAGAGCAAAAAAAAAAAAAAAAACAGCAAGAGACTCCATCCAGGTCTATGCGGACTAATGTGGCTGTTTTGTAGGTGAATTTGAACAATAAATAAATTAATAAATGCATAATATTTGCCCTAAAATTCAATATCTCATTCTAATTATTTAAAAAACAGTTAAATCTAACATCTTAGTTTATTTGTAAAAAAATTAGCAGGTGCAGTAGTACCTTCCTTATCTCATCCATATTTGCCAAAAGCAGTTTGGGCAGGATTACACACCTTAGCATCTATGGGTCACTATCCTTGGCTGAGATAGATAAACACACTTGTTCAGGATGTTTTTTTCACACAAAAGAGAAATGAAGATAGCATGGGCTGTTGTTTCTTTTGCTGAGCATCCCACTGATATTCTTAATGTGGGGAGAAGACATACAGGCACTGTAGATGTATTGTTAGCTTCCATGAGTTGGAAACATCTAAGTCTCTGAATGTTAAGCCAAATGAATGGGTAGCTACCTTTGACAAATTCCCAGGTGTGATAAATAATAATGCAGTAGTGATCCCTACATTTGAACATTCACAATTATAGTGTGCATACTTATATAAGTGCACTTTTTAGCTTTACAATAAACATATTTTAATACAGGAGATCCACATATGCTATGTTTATCCCAGCAGTGGACCTAGATAAAAGGATATGATAAAAAAGTTGTCCTGCCCAGTGGTAGATTATTTTATTGTTTACTTCCCACAGCATCAAACATCCATTACCACCATTGGCACATCTTCACTTCCACTAAACCTGCCCAAACCCAAGATACTTACACTACTCACTACAAACTGGTCCCAAACTACACACAGAGAAGATCCCAACCCACTTAAAGAGATCTGAAACCCACATGTACACTTATTTTAATCAAAATGTTAATAAAAATGCAGTAAAATGTGGACTTCATCCCTCATTGCAAGCCATATGGTCATAAAAATCATGCACTTCATAAGCAAATTCAGACAGATCATAACAACAAATAAGCTTAAAAATAAAAACACACAATATCACCATCATTGTAATTAACCCTCATTCGTTACACTGGTAAAATGCATGTACTAAAATTAAACAGTACCGTCACCAAAAATACTACCCCACCTAAAACAAATGTAGAGATTAACTCTGACCTTAGTTTATGAAAAATTACCTAACATAGTAAAATGGGTTAAAATGCAACCAAAGCCAACTCTGTGACTTAGATGGATGAAGCCCAGCTAATCCAGATGACTTTGGTTTAGTTAGCAACCTTAACCAATGGAGGAGTTGGTAGAGGAGGCTAAAGGATGGTAAGGCACTTTCTGTTTACCTCTCGATGGGGTGGGTTGTGCTTACATTCCCAAGGTAAGCACTCCATGTCTGAGTTTCCAGTGGAGACTCAAGATCAAGAACATGCAGAGACACTAATTGCTGAGGAGAGCAAGACCACCTGAAAGGTGGTGATGCCTTGTGCATCAAGCTGTTTCATGCTTGCATCTTGGGCAACTATAGGCATGCATGCTGGAGAACATAGGCACATTAAGTGAAAAACCTAGTCACCTCAATAGATGGTGTCACCAGTATAACCCTGACCCTAAGTTGAATGACTGAGTGGAGTGACATGAGTTGTGTCAACATGAATGGAGGAGGGAGCAGAGCGAAAAATGCAACAGACAGAAAATGGATCTAATTCTGACTAACTAAAACCATAATTAAACTAGAAAACTAACATACCTTACCATAACCCTTGCTACACTACTGAAATACATCATAAATAGCTGGTATTACTTAAAAGTAATTAAAATTCTTTAAATCAAACAAATAATTGACATTACTTAAAAAGTTACCTTAGCACCAGAGCACAAAACCACCTAAGAGACACTCCTTTCATAAAATCTTTTGGAAAATATCTAAATCCCTATTCAGCAGATAACTTATTCAATCAATACAGCTCATTATAACATTCAAAACAGTATGGGAAACAATAATTCAGACAAAAAATAGGAAAATATAGTATGCATGGGGTTTTGGTTTGAGAAAATATCTGGCAAAACAGGATTAGGGAACTGGTTTATGGCTTTGCCATTTGTCCTATGTTTATCCCTAAAACTACAGTACAAGATATTTCATCGATTACACATCAGACCTCAACTATTCCATATATACATATACATACATGCTAACAGCAGAAGGAGGTATAAGGGTATGATAAAACACACATCTAAGCTGCAATTCAAAATAGTTTATCACCTTTCTACTAGCATCATCACAGTAGAACTCTTGGGTACTTTCGGGTACAACAGTAATGCTCACTATATTCACGTCAGGTAACATAAATAGGTAAATGAATACATTTATCCTAAAAGCACCATCATATTCATTATAAAAAAAACCCCCAAAATACCATTTTTATACCATTGATGCTTTGTATGTATAGTCAGTCTAACAAAGAAAAACAAAAAATCATGTTTAACCGACGATTAACTTTAAAAATGAAACAAGGGTACATGGCTACATGTGGCCCACTACAAAATGAAAATTGTTCAATGTATATAAATAATTGAGTTTACAGTAAAAGAAAATTTAAATATGAGAAGAATGTTTTCAACTGACCATATATAAGCTCTAGTTTAGGGAGCATTCACAGTGTCAAAAAATACTTAGCTTTACTTACCTTTTGCTATGTTGTAGTGTAGTGTAGTCGGTGTGTACTCCGAAATAAAATAAATCCTCTCTCCATGATCTCGCGCCTTCCTTCAGCTTTAAAAAATGACCGAACGGTGTTTTCGTGCATGCGCATACCAGCGGAAAGACGCTGGTATGAAAAAGCGTGAAAAAGAAAGTTGGCGCAGAACAGTAAAAGTACGCGGACGTGTAAACACACGGAAAAAAAGTTAAATTAAAATTAAATTTAAATTTAAGGGTTGCGGGCCGCATGGAAGAGCTCTGAGGGCCGCGGGTTGGACACTCCTGGCTTAGAAAGTGGATGCCCTGTCCTTCCCCTGCGTCACTCTGTTGGTCTTTGCCTTTCCTCCACTACCTCTCATCTCCCAGGTACTGCTCAAAATAAAAGAGGAAAAACAAAGGACAATTCTTATGGCTCCAGACTGGCCTCACCAACACTGGTGTAACCCTTGCTGCCCAGCCTATCCCCACTGCCACCATAGCATCTTCCTCAGATTCCAAACCTCCTGACCCAGAGGGAAGGGGAATTTGTGCATCCCCAGTTGCTGACACTCAGTTTGGTAGCTTGGCTTATTCCCCAACGCCTAATCAATCTGCCAACCTCGGTAAACGGGTTCTAGATGTACGTGAGGCCAGATGCCCTAGCACTAGAAAGTCGTATGCTGACAAATGGAAAAGGTTCTGCACCTAGATTCAGGCTAAGGGAGCCAGTATGGCACAGCCCTCCCTCCCTTTCATCCTGGTTTATTTAGCTGACCTGCTACACAGCGGCCTCTCTTTTTCCTGTATTAAAATTCATGCCTCTGCTATTTCTGCTCATTTTCCCACTGAGCAGCCCTTTTTCTCACACCCTTTGATCAGAGAATTCCTAAGAGGGGCTGGCAACTTGAGGCCACCCAGAAGAGTTCCAACCCCAGCCTGGGACCTTAACTTTGTGTTGGAAAAGCTCAACTTTCCCCCCTTCAAACCAGCTTCTTCTGCAGGGCTAAAATTTCTCTCCTGGGAGACAGGTTTCCTTCGGGCCATCACTTCAGCCAGAAAAGTCTTCGAGCTGCAAGCACTCATGGCTATAAAACCCTTCATCATCTTCCATGCTGACAGGGTATCCCTCAGGACTAACCCATCCTTCATGCCCAAGGTGGTGTTCAATGTGGCTGTCAACCAATCCATTCATTTGCCCACCTTTTTTCCTAATCCTCAGAACAAGGGGGAAAGGATCCTGCAATTTGTAGATATGCACAGATGGCTCAGATTCTATCTAGACAAGACAAAATTCTTCAGAAAGTCTGATCAATTGCTGATTAGCTTTGCTACAGGGGTAGAAGGCAAAGCCATCTCCAAACAAACCATTTCTAAAAAGGACAGCACACTGCATCCATTTCTGTTAGAAACAACACAGAAAGCCTCCCACCAAGGGGGTTAGGACTTGCTCCACCAGAGCAGCCTCCACTTCTGCAGCTTTCCTCAGAGGAGTCCCCACTAGGGACATCCTGGAGGCTGCCACCTGAACACCTGTTCACACTTTTACCAAACATTACCACCTTGCCTCTCTTCTCCAAATCCAGGGCACTGTTTACCTCTGCAGTCTTGCAGGGCATCCTAGCCAGCCCCTTTTTTCCTTGACTGCCTCCACCCATTTCCTCAGCTTTGGGAATCAACCCAAATGTATTGACTGCAACAGTGAAACACGAAGAACATAGTACAGCTGTGTACACTTACCATAAATGTAGATGTTCGAGTGTATTCACTGTTGCAGCCCTGGTTTCCCTCCCTCCATCCCCATTTTCACTTTTCTTTCCTTACACAGGACATAATGGTATTTACTTTCTACTGGTGGGATTCTTCCACCAGACCCTGGCTGCAACTTGGGGGTTCCTGGCAGATTAGGGCAAAAAAACTGATGTAATGGCATCGACTGCCCTACTTTATAGTACTGACGACCTCATGTCAGTCCTGAAGCGACAGCAACCGATGGAGAAATACTAAGCCTTTGGTTCTCGGGCTGGCCGAGGGCTGCCCTGGCAGGGATAACCCAAATCTGATGACTGCAACAGTGAATACTCTCGAACATCTACATTTATGGTAAGTGTACACAACTGTACTTTCCTGGAATGTGAACTCCCTCACCTCATCCAAGGATTTGTGCCCTAGGCTCTATTCTCTAATTCTTCAGGAAAGGTGATAACTCCAGACATCTGTCAGTAACAATAGTCTTCAAGGTCTATCTGGTCTTCCAGAAGGCCTTGCCTGAATGTTGATCGAATGATGAAGAGATTCTTAAGGATGCAAATTCAACTAGAGGTTCTCTCAGTGCCATCCCCTGTGGGCACTTCTGGTATGGGTCCAACTACTCCTCCCTTGATATCACTGGTACCGGTCCATTCTTCAGATCTGGTTCCCACAGATCTGAACCCTTCCCCTATTGCACCTTAATCAGAGCCATCAGTTCTAGTAACTTTGACTCCTTCAGCTTCCTTTACTTTCTCAACTCTGATGCTTTCAGATAGGGATGAGTCTCTCAGCTAAAGCATCTACACCAGTGCCCAGGGAGTAGAGTTGTCACCAAAGTTATTGGAGCCATACCTACCTCTCGGGGCTTCGGCTCTCAATGTCTTGGGTCCAAAGTGCTTCTCTAAGCCAATGTCATTTGATGCAGGGGTAGTTCCTCCTCTTCCAGACAGGAATGTCCATTTGATTCATATTGCTGCTTCAGCTTGCAAGACTTTTGAAAGGGTTTTGGCTAGGCCAATAATTCAGGTACCACCTTTGAGCTCTGCCCTGTTCCAGCCTCTTTTTGATCATGCTACTCACTCTGCCAGTTCAGATCAACAGGGACAAGTCAGTTCCATTAAACCTGGAGGATATGTGACATTTAAGTTTCCAGTCTGATTCAGACCTGTGTCCTGAGAATCCACCTAGACGGGGTCCTAGGAAACAGACTTGTAATGAAAACATATTGATTCCTCTCCAGAGTCTGTCACTGACGACAAAAATCTGGATGAAGGTGTAGGTACCACAAAATCTCATGTAGAAGATATCTCCTTTGGTGATATCCTAGATCTGACAAGTCAGTGAGAGGGTTGATCCACCAGCACTCCTTCACCACATGAATCTGTAATACTTGAGGCTTTTGGTGCTGTATCATCTGTGCCCTGGATGATACCACCAGCTGATGCTCCAACAGATATGTTGGCTGAGTGGGCCTGGAAGGATCCTGATGTAGTGGAAAGCAGTCTCAAACATTGGATAGAATTTTGGTCGCCTCAAAAGATAAAATATTGGAGCAAGGGTCCACCAGTAGATGTCATGGTAGTATTTGGGCTCATTTGGAACATGGGAGTATGCTTTAGCAACCTTAGCACTCAGGGCACTGAACTGTTTTGCTGACATGACACGTTTTCAGAGGGACCTGACTGAGAAGCTTACAAAGTCCCTTTCAGGTGACTTACTGGAAGATGGTCAGAAAACAGTGGGCTTCCAACTGTCTGCTCTTTAGTCTTTCTAATGTATCCATGCATCTGCGCTATACCATAACTGATGGCACAGCTAAGTAGCAGGCATTAGCATAACCATGCACCAGCATGCTTGGATGCACGTTTCCAATTTCATGAAATGCTTTAAAGCATCCTTCATCAATGCCCCGTTTGATGGTTCCACACTTTTCGGACATGCTTACCAGGAGTGAACAACATGGTAAAACCTGTCTGCTCTTGGAATCTGCTTTTTCACCCCTCAAAGAACCTTTGCTAGGAACGAAAGGGGGTGGTAAGAAGATGTGGTTCTGAAAATCACAGGGTTATCACCAGGATAGGAGGTAGAGCTGGAGGCATCCCAAATGGACATTGACCTAGGGCAGAGGCAGACTGCACAACCAGGGTTTTTGAAGCCTTTATCAAGAAACCCTTCCAATGCTCCTGAAGAGTTACCAGACTGCCAAACTCTGGAGGTAGTCAGGGGCACCCTTGCACCCACAAGCCTAGAAAGATATTACAGTGGATGATTGGGTGCTAAGGATAATCATCTGAGGCTATTCCACTCCCTTTTCTTATCTTCCAAACGAGAAGATTTCCGATGTTCTAACCAGCCATTTAGAATCTGCAGCAGCAGACGTACTCGGGTTGCTAGAAAGTCATTCAGGTCATCCCCCGAAACTAGTTAGAATCTGGAGTCCATTCCAGGTTCTTTTTAGTTCCAAGGACAACGGGGGACCTCAGGCATATCTTGGATCCAAGTAATCTCAATCTATATTCATAAAGCAGATACAATTCTGGATGGTCATAGTGCAGTCCACATTTCCTCTTCTGAAGAAGGATGATTGGATGCCCCCTACTAGCTCTCCAGGATACTTGCTGTCACAAAAATAAAGATGGAATCCCAAGAGATTTCTCGTTTTCTGGTTAGGAGCCAATCATTTTCAGTTCAGAGCACTGCCATTAGGTCTCACCACAGTCCCCTAGGTGTTCACAAAGATTATGGAACTAGTAGTTCCTCTCCTGACTGCAAGGGATCCATATCTTCCCAAACCTAGATTGGCTCATCACCGCTACTTTCAGGCATCTTCTGGTTCAGCATTGGGATCTCTTGCTTCACCTTGTACAGAGACTGGGGATTACAGTCGCAGTCAAAACATCAGCTGTCCCTTCAGCACAGTGCATTCTCTTTGTCTAGTGACCACCATGGTCATTGCACATCATTTTACTCAAGCAAGGTTAATACATCGTTTGCTAGGTTTGGTAGCCTCTACAATTACGTTTATTCCCCTAGCAAGGCATCACATCAGGGTACTCCAATGGGCCCTCTCAGTTGAGTGGTCACAAAGTATTCACCCCCTTCATACTGGGATTCACCTCACACAGGTTTGCAGAGACCATATCAAATAGTGGATAACTTCCTCATTGGTCACAGAAGGATGAACCTTTTGTCCCTCAAATCCTTGAGCCACGGAAACCACGGATGCTTCCCTTCTGAAGGGGGGGGGGCATTTTGAAGCAGTTTGAGGTGCTTTGTCATTCCTAGAGGCCAATCTTTACATCAGTGTTTGGAGATTAGGGTGGCCCTCCTACTGGCCATTTCAGGACTCCCCCAAGGATGTGACTTCCATCTGGCCAGACACTGTGGGGGTAGTCTGGTATATCAACAAATGGGGGGAACATGCTTATCTCTTTGCCGGGAAGCTGTGTGTGTGTGGCAGTGGGTAATGTGAATTTGAGCAGGTCGATTCTTTTGCATCACAAGTGGTCCCTCAGATAATGGCAACGCACATTTTAGCGCACTGGGGCCAATCTTGCTGCGATCTGTTCACCTCACACGTAAACATGTGCAGCAGTTACTTTACCTTGATCCCAGGGATAGTCACCAAGGGAAGCTCTAGTTCACAACTGGCCTCCAGGTCTCCTCTACACCTTCCCCCAGTACTCTTAATAAAAAATCATTCAGCATTCAGAGAACCAGAAGATGCAAGACTAGAATGATTCTCATTGCCCCTTTTTGGTCCTGGTAGGTTTGATTTCCCCTTCCTTTGGCCTCATTTGCTGCATCCTTCTCCATGGGAATTGAATTGGAATCCATACCTTCTGAGTCTCGATCCAGATTGCCTCTACTGGATCTAAAAGCCTTGAAATTAACTACATGATTAGTCCAATTATAACAATAGCCAAAGATGCTAGGCCATTTTCCTTGGTAGTCCACATTATTTCTGCCTCTCAAAAGCAGTTCACCAAAAACATATTCCAAAGCAAGTGGAAAAAAATGTTCTATTTGTGCTTCATCAAAGGGATTAAACCCTTTTTTCAGCACCCCTTCCTTTGATTTTTTGAATTTTTGAATTTTTTATGAGAAATTTTTCAGAAAGTTTCCAGATATTCTTCGTGTTTCACTGTTGCAGTCATTACATTTGGGTAACTGCTGGCAGGTTGCCCTCAGTCGGCCTGATTAACAAAGTCTTGGGTCCTGCGTCGGTTGCTGTCCCTTCTTCCATGACATCAGGTCGTCAGGGGTATAAAACATGCAGCCAACGCCATTACATCAGTCTTTCTAGCCGCGCGGTGCCTGAAGTAGAAGCAGTTCGCAAGTGCCGGTCGGCCAACTCCTGAAATTTTCGTTTTGAGTTTCAGAACCGAAGTCTTCAACTAAAAGCTAAGTACCCTATTGGGGAAACTTTTTCTTGCTCCTTACCGATGTCAGTAAAAGTTAATAATTGCATTACTTGTGGGAAGCAAATACCTTGCTGTCAGTTTTTTGCTAAATTTAATCAACACACTATTAAACGTCTGTATATTTTTTTTTTACATGTAATTATCCAGAAATGTCGGCGGTTAGCAATCAGACTACCGGAATACCTAAAAAAACGCAAAGAAAAAGACAGAGACAGGCCGTCGAGGTCCAAAACTGACGGCACTTCTCCTAAGCCAGTCGCCAGTTCGCCAGTACTCAGTGAGGCGCTTTAACAGCCCCTGATACACGCTACTTCTGATTCGCAGGCCTCTACTGAGACCCATTCAGAGTCCGGTATGTCGCGAGATGCTTCAAATATGGAACCCGCGTATGTCTCTACCTTAGAGTCCGGAGCCGCTGTGCAGACACCAGCTTCTGAAGGTGTTTTCAGGCCTATAGATTTGTATATTAAACCAACGACATTTTCAAAATTAAGGCCAAAATCTAAATCTGTGTCTAAAAAACAGATGCCTGGGCCACACGTGCAGGCCCCTATGCCTAAAAAACAAATTATCAAAATGGCTGAAGGTTTAATTACTCTGATCAGGGGTAGCCAACCCCCTCCTTCTAAGAGGCCTAGGCAAGACATTGATTATGCATCTTCTGAACAGGATTCTATTTCTTCTGACTTTGCAATGTGGTTTTGATTCTTTGGAGGCCTCTTGCAGGGCTGCTGTGGCTGGGTCTGTGCTAAGAAGGCATGCTTGGCTCAAAGAGCAAACTCTGCCTGATCATGTTAAAGCAAAATTGTTAGATGCTCCTTTACAACAGGACTATCTCTTTGGTAAAAAGGCTGAAGAAGTGTTAAAGATGGAAGATAAAGCTAAATCTATGCAAACACATTTCTGAACATTCCAAAATTCAAGATGCTGACTCTTCAAGAGTTACTTCCTATGCTAGGCAAAGATGCCTGGTTGGTAACTCTAGACTTAAAAGAGGCTTACCTGCATATCCCAGTCATGGAGTCCTGCAGAAGATACACTTGCATTACCAGTTCTCTGCATTGCCCTTTGGCTTATCTACTGCGCCCAGCGTCTTCACAAAGTGCCTGGCTCCAGTAATTGCATTTTGCAGGCAAAGAAATATTCAAATATATCCATACCTGGACGATTGTCTACTTCAGGCAGAAAACAAGGACATTCTTCTAAAGCATCTGACGTTTGTAAAAAGGGTTCTAACTTGTCTAGGGTACACCATAAACGAAAAGAAATCACAACAGGTAACCCTTTCAAAAAATTACATTCCTGGGTGCAAGCTTGAATACAGCTGCCCAGATAGCTTACCTTACGCCAGAAAAGTAAACTCATTTGGTAACTTACTTCAAACAGGTGGCCACAAAAACCCTGCTGTCTGCAAGACAAATTCTGCAAGCCTTGGATTTCATGGCCTCCTGCATTCCTAATTCCATATGCAAGACTGCATATGAGGAAACTTCAGTGGTGCTTAAAAAGTTTATGGAGTCAACATTGTCACAGCCTGGAAACAATGATTCCTATCATACCTTGCCTGCAACTAGAGTTCCTATGGTGGGCAGAGGCCTGCCACCAAAACAAGGGACTGCCATTCACTCCACCCCCTGCCACCTGAACCCTAACTACAGACTCATCAGACTATGCTTCGGGGGGGGGGGGGGGGCTCATTTGGCAGGGAAATGCATTCAGGGCAAATGGAGCCCAAATAAAATGCACCTTCATATCAATCAGAAAGAGATGCTAGCTGTACAGAATGCACTTACAGCCTTCAAGGACTACCTTTGTTAAGAGAAAAAGTTTTAAAAACATACTGTTATTTGTCTTTTTCCTCTTCTTGCAAAGTGAACATGTTATTTGTTGGGATATGCCTATCAAAGATGGGCCTCATCTGTGAACAAAATGCAGCATTGCTTATGAACCTGAATAATAACTGTTTTCTGCTTTTCAGAATAAAGAGATTTGGTCGCACGACCGAGTAAGAGTTAATTTACTGAAGCAGGCTGTGTGTCCTGGAAAATTTGAGCTACCATTGTTGAACTGAACATTCTGTGCTTCTTGAACATTCTGTACTAACTGTTGGTTTGAGGTGATTTGTGATAAACATGTTTACCACAGGTGTTTTCCATAGCCAACTGTCAATGGTCAGAAATGTAACAAAAAGTTGTTTGCTTGCAGTATAAAAGTTGATGTCAGTAAACAAGTTGACCAGAGGAGATCATCTTGGCCAACATGTTGTGTAATCTGGTTAGCTGCTAATAAAGAAGTTTTTCATCACCTGAGGCAGATGTGACTCGTTTGAATTTTTCTTCTGACAACCTTCATCCAGGAGAATTACTGATAGACACCACAGTTATGTGGTACATAAACAAGCAGGGGGGTACACACTCCTACCCCCTTTGCAGACTAGCTGTGGCATTGTGGAACATGGCCTTGACCTACCAAATACAACTTCAAGCTGAATTCCTGCCAGGAAAGCTGAATACTCTGGCAGACGAACTAAGCAGAAATCTCATGGACCCACACGAATGGAAACTGGAAACACGGATTTTCAACATGTTGACACGCAAATGGGGGAGTCCAGACATAGATCTTTTTGCCTCACCCCAGAACTACAAGTTGAACAAATTCTGCACAAGAACTCATCATAAAAAAGCCTGGAAAGTGGATGTTCTTTCATTCAGCTGGAAAAACCTATCAGTCTATGCTTTTCCCCCCTCTGCATCTGCTTTCCAGAGTGCTACTAAAAGTCAGACAGGACAAACCAAAAATTATTCTGATTGCTCCAGACTGGCCTTGCCAACACTGGTACCCACTCCTGCGCAATGTGTCACCTGCCTCAGACACCTTACTTACTGTCTCAGCAGAACAACCATTTTCTGCACACTCAGCTCCAAACTTTGAATCTTGCAGTGTGGCTAATCACACAAATTTACCCTTATCATCCCTCAGCAAACCTGTGATTGAGGTCATTTTGGAGGCGAGAAGACCTAGTACTAGAAAATCTTATGCTGACAAATGGAAAAGATTCTGTGCCTGGAACCAGTCACAAGGAATAAGCACAGCAGTGCCCAATATTCCTCAGATTTTACAATACTTAACTGAGATGCTTCACAAGGGCCTGTCCTTTTCTTCCATAAATGCCTTTGCCATTTCAGCTCATTACAACACAGAACCTCCCCTCTTCTTTCATCCTCTGCTAAAGCAGCATCTCAGAGGGGCCAAAAACTTAAGACCACCCAGGAGAGCTCCAACCCCTGCCTGGGATCTCAATTTTGTATTGGAAAAACTCACTCTCCCTCCTTTTGAGGCAGCTGCCACTGCAGACTTAAAATTTCTCTCCTGGAAAACAGCTTACCTTTTAGCAGTCACTTCAGCTACAAGGATTTCTGAATTACAGGCTCTTATGGCAGTGGAGCCTTTCATTTTTTCATGCGGACAGGGTGTCTCTCAGGACCAGTCCATCCTTCATGCCTAAGGTGGTATCCAGTGTCTCTTAATCAGACCATTCATTTGCCACCTTTCTTTCCCAATCCACAGAACAAGGGGGAATGGATTCTGCATTCATTGGATGTACACAGATAACTGAGATTTTACTTAAAACAGGACATAATCTCTAAGACAATCTGAACAACTACTGGTGGCATTTGCTGCCGGGGCAGAGGGAAAGGCTATTTGAAAGCAGATTATTTCCAAATGGATAAGCCATTGTATTCGTTTCTGCTATATGCACCATGGTAAAACTATCCCACAGGGCTCAGATCTCATTCCACCTGGGCTGCATCTACTTCTACAGCCTTTCTCAGAGGTGTTCCTACCAGAGACATTCTAGAAGCTGCTATCGGAGCTCAGTTCATACGTTCACCAAACATTACCATTTACCTTTCTTCTCTAAATCCAGAGCTGGCTTTGCCACTGCTGTTCTGCAGGGCCTTATAGCTGGTCCTAATGCTGTATAAATCCATCCTCCCAACCATAGCTTTGTGAATCTACCCAAATGTAATGACTACAGCAGTGAAACACGAAAAACATATTACAGTCGTGTACACTTAACATAAATGTAGATGTTAGAGTGTATTCACTGCTGCAGTCCTGGTTACCCACCCTCCCTCCAGCCCCCTGTTTTTTTTCTTACTATACCTCTACTTTCTTTTACTATGCTTAAAAGCCTTTTTGGTGTATTTGCTTTTGTTTGGCGGTATATTTTTGTGTTTTTAATTATATATATATATATATATATATATATATATATATATATATATATATAAATTTTTTTTTTTGCTCCCCATTTGGGGGGCACCTGACATCTGGGGCAGGAAAAACTGATGTAATGGCGTTGGCTGCATGTGTTATACCCCTGATGACCGAACGTCATGGAAGAAGGGACTGCAACCGGTGCAGGACCCAAGACTTTTGACTGCAACAGTCAATACACTCGAACATCTACATTTATGGTAAGTGTACTTTTCTCGACTATCAGCATGCAGATGACTGCCATCTCAAATTTTCACATAGGGCACAATGACACTTCCATAGACTCTCTTAAAATTTCTAAAGCTTTCCTTAAGAGCACTTTCTTTCTCAGACCTTTGATTAGGAACCAATTCCTTTGTGTTGTCACTGTAATGCTTCAAGCTTTGACCAAAACACCTTTTGAACTAGCAGATCCAGCAAAGTTGAAGATGTTCTTCATGTTTCACTGTTGCAGTCATCACTTTTGGGTTATCTGCTTGCAGTAGCCCTCAGTTGGCCTGATTAACAAAAGTCTTGGTTCCTGCGTCAGTTGCTGTCCCTTCTTCCATAACGTCAGGTCGTCATGGGTATAAAACATGCAGCCAACGCCATTGCATCAGTCTTTCTTGCCATGCGGTGCCCGAAGCAGAAGCAGTTCGCAAGTGCTGATCGGCCGACTCCTGAAATTTTCATTTTCGAGTTTCAGAACTGAAGTCTTCAACTAAAGCTAAGTACCCCGTTGGGGAAACTTTTTCTTGCTCCTTACCGGTGTCAGTAAAAGTAATAATTGCATTACTTGTAGAAAGCAAATACTTCATAAAGATTTTCATTCGTACTGTATCCCTTGCCTAGGCCCTGACCACGACGTACCGTGCTGTCGGTTTTGTGCTTTATTTAATCAGCACCCTATCCGTCGTCTGTATATGTTCGCTTCAAAATATTTCGGTTCTCGATTGAATTATCCAGAAATGTCGTCATATAGCCATCAGACTACCGGGATTCTGAAAAAAAAATGCAAAGATAAAGACAGAGACAGGCCGGCGAGGTCCAAAACTGCCGCCAACGCTTCTCATAAGCCAGTCGCCAGTTCGCCGGTACTCAGTGCGGCGCTTTCGCAGCCCCTGATACCTACTACTTCTGATTTACAGGCCTCTACTGAGACCCATTTGGAGTCCGGTATGCCGCGAGATGCTTCAACTATGGAACCCGCCGATGTCTCTACCTTGGATGGGTCCAGAGCCACTGTGCAGGAACCAGCTTCTGAGGGTGTATTCAGGCCTATGGACTTGCATATTAAACCGGTGCCTCCTTCTTTTGGGCCTAAATGTCAAACCATCCCTAAAAAACAGACGCTCAGGCCTCCATGCCTAAAAAACAAATAAGAATGGCTGAAGATCTTATAACTCTAATCAGGGGAAGCCTGCCTCCCCCTTCTAAGAGAGCTAGGACTGAAGTTGTTTATGAATCTTCTGACCAGGATTCTGATTTTTCTGATTCTTCTGATGATCTGGATTTGCCCTTATGTACTTATGAGGATTCTGATGCAGAGGACTCTATTCCCTCTGCTTCCTCTCCAGAGGATTTTTCTTTTGGTGAAACCTTACATACTGTAAGGGAGCATTTCTGCTGGGAAAGCCAAGATTTTTTTGATCAAAAAAGAGGCTTAGGGATTTCTTACTCCTGCCTCAGCATAGGCCTTCAGCTATTCCTCCTGTACTAGACATTGTTGTTGATGCTTTTTTGGAATGTAGTTTGGCCCCTGATTCCTTGTCTCCTGCTCCCAGAAAACCTGACTGATATTACAGGGTTCCTGATTCACACAAATTCCTTTTTAAAAATCCATTTGCGGATCCAGAGACTATTTCCTACTCCTCCTGAGAGAAGACTCCAGGGTGCTGGATAGATGGGGTAAGAAGGTTTACACTTCTGCAAACTTGGCCATTAGGGCTTTAAACTGCCAGTTTCATATGTTAAAGTATCAACAACATATTATTGGATTGCTTAGACAGAAAATTATGTTGATTCCTGACTGTGGTGAAAATAAGGAATTACAAGATTTAATGCATTCTGCTAAACAGGTTGGAAAACATACTTTGCAATGTGGATTTGATTCTTTAGAGGCCTCTTGCAGGGCTGCTGTTACTGGTTCTGTGCTCAGAAGGCATGCTTGGCTTAAGGAGCAATCTTTACCTGATCATGTTAAAGCTAAATTGTTGTATGCTCCCTTATATCAGGACCGCCCGTTTGGCAACAAGGCTGAGGAAGTTCTTAAAAAGATGGAAGATAAAGCTAAATCTATGCAAACTGTTAAAGATTTCTTACAAGTTCAGCCTTCTAGATTTAGTAGGCACTGGCCCTCTAAGAATTGGTCCCTCCTAGCCTCTTAAAGGTCTTTTCAAGCCAAACCCAGACATAGCAGAAACCCCAGGATTCAGTCCCAGAGGACACACAAGACTAAGCAGTGGGGGGTTTCCGCACGCAAATCAGGGAGTAGTAAGACTCCCCCTATGGAAAACAGTCTAAATGACTTGCTTCTAAAACTTCAAAGCACTTTCCAGCTGAATGCTCCTTTAGGCAGAAAGATTGGTCTGCAGGTCAAAAACTGGGAACTCATTACCCAGGACAAATGGGTTTTAAATATAGTGCCCCAAGGATACAGATTTCACTTCCACACTTTACCAACAGCAAGTGGGTGGCCAGATCTACCCCCAAATCAGTGGGCAGAGGCCCAAAATCAAGTACTCACTCTCTTAAGCATGGGGGCTATTCAGTTGGTACCAGAAGAGGAAGAGGGACAAGGATTCTATTCAAGACTTTTCCTGGTACCCAGAAAAGGCAATACATGGCGTCCTATCCTGGAGCTTTCTACTCTAAATACCTTTCTGGTGATTCCAAAATTCAAGATACTGACTCTTCACCAGCTGCTTCCTATTCTAGGCAAAGATACATGTTGGCAACACTAGACTTAAAAGAAGCTTACCTGCACAATCCCTATCAAGGGAGTCTTGCAGAAAATACTTACGCTTCAATGCAGGCTACATACACTATCAGTTCTCTGCACTGCCCTTTGGCTTATCTACTGCTCCTGCTCCCAGGGTATTCACAAAGTGCCTAGCTTCAGTCATTGCATTCTGCAGGCAAAGAAATATTCAAATATACCCATATCTGGACGATTTCAGGCAGAAAGCCAGGACATACTTTTGAATCATC